>NC_091821.1:342397891-342552891 GCF_038994185.2 Dermacentor albipictus
CGGCTGAGTGCATCAGCGCGGCTCACGCGCCTTACGCTGGAGGTCATCTGCGGCGGGTAGACTTTGTAAGCCGAGATGGCGCGTGTATTCGTGCGCGCTAGTTGGAGGTCGCGCAATCCGAGTTTTGGATACGTGGTACAGACCACGTGGTGAAGCAAGTGGCTGCACGAAGCGTTCTCTTTGGGACAAGCCGGCAGTCCTCATTATAACAGCGTTGTCACAGCGACTGCTCGTGATCGTGCTTTTGCTAGTTAGCCAAATGCTTACAGCAATTTATTCGGCCAATAAAACTGCAAACCTTACGTCGTGCGATTGTGTAACATACTTTGCTATCTTTATCAGTGTTTCGCCTTTCGTACGACACTGCGACTCTTTTTCGAAAGAAAGAGAAAATGTGCATGAAGTGTGAAATTGGTCCCGCCACCAATTAAACTAACCACAAATCACAATTGCAAACTAATCACACTTAATATTGGATAGTTAGGAGCCGTTACTGGCATACACTGATTTATTGCTGTAATTGTCCCTTTTATTTTGTGTTTCTTTGTAGCTATACCCCCTCTAATGTCTGAGGGCAGTCACGTACCCCCCCCCCCCCCGAAATTAAGACGCATACCCCCTACCCCCTCCCCGCCCACGCCACCACTTCTCACACACATTCCTAAAGCGCCGCGAAATCAATGTTCAAACTTGACAGCTATTCGGGGTTCAACATTTTGCTGCCTATTTCACTCCTTTTGGATGGCGGTAGTTATCGGCGTCTCCTGCGATGTGAAGGCCAGTTTCCTCATCAATTCGGTGTCCGCGCGATAAACTCGAGATGCATTCAGTTGTCGCCGTCTATTCAATGGTCACGCGCATCGTTGTTGCTTCTTAATTCAACCTTCTTCGTTTAGACTGATTCAGGGACGGGGAAGGTATTCAGTTCGTGATCAGCTGGTCTGTATGCACGTGGAGCGAGTTGCAACCAGAGAAAATACCAGTTGCGTTTAACTTTTTGTTTCATTATTTCCTCGAGTGACGGCTCGCCGCGACGCTGAGAGATCCTCAGAAACATATACCCGTCATATGGGTTATAGACAAGGTGCAAAATAAAATAATGCGAGACAGCGTCTATCATCAAACCCTGTAATAACCGTTAAACCCTTAAGCAATATGACTGTCACCCGTTACCTCGTCTGCTTTTTCCCTAATTGTACAGCATTTTCATGGAAAATGGGCAACTGGAAACAAGAGTGGCAAGGAGCTGACAAATTAAGCTATCTACTAAGGGAGAGAGCCAAAGCAACAGCCAAACAGGAAATAAAAGCGAAAATTACCAAATTTAACCGTTGTTTGTGAAAATATTTATGAATCAACATATTTAATTTAAAGAGGAAGCAGTGATAACGCCGTCGGAAGTGGAGGACAATTCTGTGTGTTAATGACGCTTCAACAGTTATCATTCGAGTCACCTAACGTAGCCGCTTCTCTGCTGTGCTTATGTAGGTGTTTTTCTAACCTTCCGCGGTGGGCGCAGTACGTGTAGAATCGCAGCTTCCTGCGCCATATGCGGCTGTACGCGACTGGCGGCCACGTATCCTTACGTAACTTCCCGAATAACAATACGAGTCGGTTGTGGCACTTCTGTCAGAGCAGTAAACGAGGGATCCAAAAGATCTGTGATTGTTCCACGAATATATATTTCTCTATAATTCTTCCAGAGCTCATTCAAAAAACGCTACTATAGTCGAAGTCTGCAATGAACCCCCGTCCACGACCTCATAACTGCCAGCCACTGTTCCTCCGCGAGGCCGCAAATAATTCGTACTTCAAACTTTTTCTGTTATCCAAATAAGGCGGTAACTACAACAATGAAATTATTAGCCCGTAATTTTATACCTTTCCCCTCGCCTATTATAGTGGAATGGCGAATGCCTAATTCTTTATTGAACTGAAATAACATGCCTGCTTCGCTACAGCTATTTGTTGTGAAGTTTCACTTCAGTTGGCCGTGAAGTTTCATGAGTAAAACGGGTTCAGCAGTGAAACGAACTGCACAGCAGACTTTTGAAGAGTGAAATGCTCAGAATCCTTACATTTTGTCCATGTCTGCTGCACAACTCATTGCTTCCGCCGATGAAAAGACCCTTCAAGAACAGCAGACGCTCCGGAGGTATCAAGTACGACGCCATTTTGAAAAGGCCGCATGACGACGATTTTGTTTGCTGCTGTGATTTGCTGGCGGAGTAACAAAACTCCGCGCAGTCCGTGTGCCTTTGTTGTCAACTGCTGTTCTTTTAGGTTCTATTCTACTAAAGTTATCTTTATTTTGCACTCTCGGGGCTTCTTTACTTGTTCGTGGCAGTGTTCTTCCTGCGCGAGTTCATTTGACGTGGTTCTTTGCTTGCCAAGTAAAGGAGAGGTGGATCGCACAGGCGTGCCTGTAAAATACACCTTATTTCATTTCTTTTTTGTGGGTTTATGCATTTTTATGGCGAATGGTGGGCGCTATTCACATTTGTACTAGTAAAGGCACCCCCCTCATTTGTACAGAAAAGTTGCCTTGGGTTGCCCCCCCTCCCCCCCCCGAAAAAAATCCTGGGTACGTGCCTGTCTGAGGGTCACATAAGTAAGTCAATAAATATACTGCAGCCCGGATTTCTGTGTAATAGCTGCAAGTGATCTAACCGAAGCCATGTGAACTGGCGACCTGTAATGACAGTCGTATTTGCGTGAAACGTCGCAGCAATGAAGCTCCCACCTTTCTATTTTTTTTTCGCACTGCGCTAAAAATCATACACGAATCGGATAGGGTAACGTTAGTCGCTTCTGCACGCTGGAAGCTTCCTTATTATTTAAGGGCATATTTAAAAATAAATTTCAGCTCGTAACGACCGGCCGCCTTCGTTTTGAAAGTCTGATCTCACGGGTGGCCAGCGCTTGTCCACACGATGCGATCCAGCGTATACAGAATGTTTTCTGAGTGCTGCATGACCCAGCTCTTCACGCCAAATTCTAACTACCCGCAAAACAATGCCTACCAAGGCAAACTCGCAGTGGCATACCCGATAGCACGAGTTCTATATCAGCCCTGATTAGCGAATGTCTAGTGCAAGCACCAGTAGTTGAATTTGTGCGTTCGACCTACCTGATAAGAAGGGCCACAGAACTGCACGAAAACAACGGATAAAAAAAAAAGCAGACGCACACGTAGATAAGGTCAGAAAGCTTTATTAACTTACGTTTAAAGATAGTAATGGGAGTCCAAGTGTAGGAACTCACAAACACACGAACGCAGGCCGTTGACAATCAAACCAACACTACTTGCTCACACGCAAGCGTAAGCACCCATCGGCGCAAACAAACACGAGAAAAAACATGCATACAAGCATCGCAGCACGTCTTATCGAAGATAGCGGTAAGTAACTCACTTATCTTATTCTGTCCCCTCTTTATCGGTCAGTTCCGTTGTCTTGAGCAACAAACAATACGTTTCGCGGCTTTCCTCTAAAGACACAGTTTGTTACGCTCTTCCACAGTATGCCACGTCACGTCGCCATTGTTTTCATTGTTCTCACCAACTGTCTTCTGTTTCATCTGCTCGCAATCTACACCCGCAATAGCGCCATCGTGTTTGCCATAACCTTCTCTTGCATTCTTGGGAACGTTATAGGCATAACGTTAATTTAGCTTTTATTAACGTTATGCCTATAAAGCTAATTTAGCTTTTAATTCGAGGAAACAATCGAACATATCCTGTGTCATTGTCCTCGCTACAGCTCCCAGAGACAGTCGATCGTGACGGCGTTGGCACGCCTCGATGACCGGCCGTTTTCTGAGCAGACAATCTTGGAGTGCCGGCTCATGCGACCTTCACGCCAGAAGACGGTAAAGGCCCTACTGAGATTTTTCCGGTCAAGCGGCCTGCTTAAACGAGTGTGACGCTCCTGCGTTGCTTTGTTTGTTTGTGTGTGCGTGTGTGTGTTCCTAATTTCTTTTTCTTTCCCCTCCCTCACTTTTTCATGCGTGCGCATTTAAGATCTTTCTGTCTCCCCTTACACCTTCCACAGTGCAGGGTAACAAACAGGATATCTATCTTCCAGTTAACCTCCCTGCCTTTCTCATCTCCTTTGTCTCTCTCCCTCTCTCTCTCGAGCTTTTCATTGGGACAGCCTCCCGTAAGTTTCTAAACATACTACATTATCCATGACAAATTCGTATAGATCGAACCATTCTCTCTGCGCAGACTCCGTTTTTATTTTAGCGCACACTACATATATACATATATACATATAAGTGGTGGAATCCGTCTGGCGATGACTGCCGACAGCAATGCCTTCAGCACTGAATCAATGTAGCGACACAACGTATCGCCACCGTCAAAAGCAGGTATATATGAGGCGTATACTGCAGCGAGATTACTACTTCGCGCTTTCTTAAGAGCATTAACTCGCCAAATCCTCGTCATCGGTGAGAAAACCGTCAAGCTAGCGCAGAAGGACGCCCACTGCGACCTACAGAGCTTGTTCGTATGGCGTCGAATGGCAGAGTTAAGCCTATTGAAGGTCGTCTTCAAGGATCTGTCATCCTTCTTCCGCATCAGTTGTCGCTCCGCCCTTCTGCGCGCGGCGCAAAGGTTCCTGAGTTTTAAATCCGGAGTCGGAAAATGAGTAGGCAACTTGACCGCTGTGGTAGCAGCCATCTTACCAGAAATCATTTTGTCAATCACATCACCAGAAACACAGGCAAGTTGCTCCCTGTATTTGTCCCAATTAACAACATGGCTAATTTTAGAGTCGCGCAAATGGAAGTCGGCAGTAAACACAAAAATTGGATAGTGATCACTTCCCATGCGGTCAGGCAGTCTTGCTGGTGATTCTCGACCTAGTAGACCTTTTGAAGCGCTTGCACTGCGCAAGCAGAAACCTCTCGTGTGCTTGGCAGAGGAATTTGCAGATGCATTTGTAAGTGCAAGTTCAGGAATTCCTCCCTGCACTCCACCTGCAACATCTACGTCTGTGATGGACGCCCCGTTTACACTTCGAGAGCTACAGACAGCACTCAGCGGCCTGCGGCGTCGATGTGCACCAGGTCCTGACGGCATCACCAACCAGATGATGCAGAACCTACAACCAGATGATGCAGAACCTACCTCTGGAACACCGAAAGATGCTTCTAAGTTATCTCAATCGAGTGTGGGAGACTGGCGACGTTCCTCCTTCATGGAAAGTGGCTCGCGTTGTCCCAGTGCTGAAGCCCGGCAAAGAAATGACAGACTTGGCCTCATATCGTCCTGTATCACTGACGTCGTGCGTGGCTAAGCTTATGGAGAAGCTGGCAAGTAAGCGTTTATCTTGGTGGCTCGAAGATAGAAGGGCTCTGCCAACATGCATGACTGGATTCCGAACAGGTTTAAGCGCGCAGGACAGCGTCTTGGACTTGATAAGCCATATTGAACATCATAGAGCTTTCGGCCTTTCAACACTAGTTATTTTCCTAGACGTATCAAAGGCTTATGATACCATCCTTCAGAGCTCAATACTAAATAGTTTGCAGGCCATGGGCGTACAGGGTTATCTTCTGCGCTTCATTCACTCATTTATCAGTGATCGGAAAATTCAAGTGCAGTTAGGAAGTACCACAAGCACCGAAAGGGTGGTATCGCGAGGTGTACCTCAAGGAAGTGTTCTTTCCCCAACGCTCTTTAACGTTGCAATGGCTGGTCTTCCCGCTGAAGTGCAAAAACATTGCAGGCATGTCCATATGTCGATATACGCGGACGACATCTGCCTTTGGATAACCGGATATCAACACAAGCGTTTAGCTCTGATAGCTCGACAGGCATTACTTTCAGTTCAAAATTACCTTCAAGGTGTGGGGTTGACTCTCTCGGTGGAAAAATCTGGTAGAGGAAGAAGGTATGCGCGGCTGAAAATAGACCTTAATCAATCTTGTCTTCGACAATTTAAACACAAGCGCTTTTTGGGCGTCATTATCGACTACCGCCTACAGTGGCGACGAGCTGTGGACTCGGTTGTGACATCGATATCTTCGCGTCTCAATGTAATCCGTAGAGTTGCAAGTGAGCAATGGGGAAATCACCCTTCTTCAATGATCAGGTTGCACGATGCACTAGTGACGAGTCGAATAATGTATCAGCTCCCTTTAATTTCCCCATCGATATCACAGCTGGAACGACTTGAGGTTCTGCACAGAAAGGGCCTAAGAAGGGCTCTTGGCGTTCCGCAGGCTGCTCCTAACAATGCAGTACTTTATGAATCTCTATCGAGACCTCTTAGCTTAGTCGCTTCACAGAGGTTATTGATGCAAATTGGCCGCCTCAAACAGACGGCAGCTGGCCGAGCCCTTCTACAGCGCCTTCGAAAGAGATCCGAGTCCCGAGCGTACTTGGCCCTTAATACTCTTGGTTACCTGGGTCTTGACACTAGAGGTCGAATTAAGAGGTCGAAACCACCTTGGTCTTTCGCGAGCCTCGATAGTTCGTTGGCAGTTCCTCACGTTCGTGCTAAGCGGAGTTCTCCTTTGGCAGCAACGCGTTCGCTCGTACTGGAACATCTTGAAACGGAATATGCACGTCACCTTCAAATTTTTACTGATGGCTCTGTGGACAAGGTCAGAGGATCTAGTGCAGCTGCTTTTCACATTCCCTCTTTGAACTTTGATTGGTCCGTTCGCTTCACTGCAGTCGTGTCCTCCACAACGGCCGAAAGCGTTGCCATTGAGGCAGCTCTCAAAAAGCTACGGTTTTGTACGCCTCAACCTGTGGTCATTCTTACAGATTCGAAATCCGCCCTTCAAAGGTTAGAGCACGGATTCCCTACTGATGCCTTATCTCTAAGCTCCCTACGTTCGGTACAAAATCTCAGTGTCAAAGGCTTCTCCATACGATTCCAATGGGTGCCATCACACATAGGTATCATAGGCAACGAGATGGCGGACAGCCTCGCCCATAGAGCGCTGTCTGGGAATCCTTCGAGAAAAGTGCCTCAAGAAGACGGGAGACTCTTCAGAGAAGCGGTGTCGTGCCACTTCAGTTCTTTGTGGAGCTCACCTCACAAGCCATGTGTGATCAAGGGTCTCCAAAGAAACCAAGCAACCTTACTGCTACGCATTCGCACGGGCTCTGCTCGTACCCCTGCGTGGATGTTTAAGACTGGCCTGGCGTTATCACCATTATGTTCAACGTGTGGTGTGTGTGGTGACATTGAACATTACCTAATGTGCTGTACTGTGTATAACGCGGAAAGGAGGGTGTTATTCGGGTCTCTCAAGAACACAGGACTTCCTCACAGTTCGCTTCAGGACATAGTTTTCCCGCGCGGGAACCGGTTGTGTAGGAAGGAGGTCTCTCGCCTTCTGTTAAATTACCTACAGGACACGGATTTGGCTTCAACATGGTGAACTGAGGAGTGAACATTTGTAATTGGGAGGTCTGTGTCGGATTACGTGATTTAATTATTTTAAGTGTCGCTACGGTGGAGCAATTGCCGGCAGCAACTGCAAGGCTAATCCCACCAGTAGCCTACAACAACTCAACTCAACTCAACAACTTCTTAAGAGCATTAGGCGCCATCTAGCGCCTTTTCCGCGAAGCCTGCGTGTGGCCTCCGAAATGCATGGCGCGCCGGTGCGCGCGAACGCTGAAAAACGCGTCACGTGTCAACCGGGCTCCTCCCTCGCGCTTCTTTCCTACGAAGCCTTCGATGTCAGCGCCGCCTCCCGCCGTACAGGGTGGTGACACCCTTTGACCAGGCCCGTGCGGCACTACCGCTATATTGTGTCGTAGCTGTTGAAGCGGCCGTACATGTGTGTGCATTAGTCAGTGCGGCGCTGTCGTGTTGCCTGGTGTTTGTAATTTGCGCGGTGCTGCAGACGTGTTCGCTAAGTTAATTAACTTAGCGAACACGTCTTACCTTGCGAGCCGGAGAAGTTAACTTCTCCGGCTCGCAAGGTAAGATGAAAACTGCGTGACAGTTTTATGTTTAAAAACACTCCGTCATGCCCGTATGCTGAACACCTTTGTGCACTATAGCCAAACGGAAAAAGGACAACTGGGACTTAATTTGCCCGCGAGCGAGAACGCAGTAAAAATTCTGCAAGAACCTTGTTCTGTTAAGCCAATATATTTAAACTTGTGTATTCGTGTGAAACGCTGTTCAGGAGATTTCCTGAAGCACTAGGCATTTTCCCTCGTAGTCACTTATTCAAGGCGATGAGAAGCATTCTCAAATCCCATACGTAGTTTTCCACAACAGTATGCACTGAGCACCGAAATGTTAGGAAAGTGTCCTTGGGGAGTTTTCTCATGATGCGGCTCAGCCCTTATATTTGCACTGATCGTACCAGTCAGATATATCGAAAGGGATGTAATATATATAGTGACAACTATATATTTCGGCAATAAGGTTTCCCTTTCGCTTGGTGACATGTGCCGCTATATACTGTTCTTTCTCGCATTGCTGTGCTCATCTATGGCTTGCTATATAACAGAACGTAAGACAAATGTGTTTTTCAGCTTAACGTTTAGGCATTATACTTATACAGGCAGGGAATATTATACTATACCACAGACCGGAAATATTCACAATCCAAACGCATGGACTTATACTTTAGGCTAGAAGTCTGCAACGACGGTGTTCATTTATCAGCGTTTAAAGGTGGCACGACAGAGATCACGTGCCTTGTTCTTGCTTTTCACTTGGAAGAGTAATAAATTCTATGGTTTTACGTGCCGAAACCGCGATATAATTATTCGGCGTAGTGGGGGACTTCGAAATAGTTTTGATCAGCTTCCTTTAACGTGCTCCTAAATCTACGTACACGAGTGGTTTTGCAGTTTGCCATCATTGAATTTCAGCAGCTGCGGCCGTGATCGAAACCACGACCTCAAGCTTGGTTTTTGACACTTTACTAATGTAAGACGGTTTTCGGCCACGTGCTGTTTATGATTCTTAACTTTCACACGCACGATTTGTATCTCGATAACTACAACACCTTCAGTTATTGGCAACGCTGCCGTACCTATTCACCGCATTTTATCCTATGCATTTTTATGGCATTACTCAGCTATAGGTTTAGCCAAAGGATTATAAACCCTTTTGGAGGACAAGCTTTAGGTATACGTCATATGCATCAACATTATTTTCGAAACGTATTTGTGGGCGTAACAGAAGTGCGGAAGAAAAAAATTACTAATTATCTGCTGGGCTTGAAACTTATTCTAGAATTGTTTTACAGTAAGCGTTCCACTCTGTCTTTCACGTGAGATTAAGTATTGCAATGCACGTAAGAGTTCAATCTGCGCAAATTTTTAAAAATTTCCAATGTCAGTGAGCGAAGAACTAAAATTCCCGCTGTCTGTCATAGCACGCCTTTACGTGTTCCGACACAACATGGCGGCGCAAGCAGACGTGTCACCACCCTGTACGGAGAAGAGTGGTATCGAGGCCCCCTATTCTTTCCAGACACGCTGCGGCATCTGGTGGCGCTGCCGAGAAGTCCGCGCATGGCCTCCGAGACGAGAAGCACGGCGCGCCAGTGCGTGCGAACGCTGATAATTGTTCCCTCGTTTGCCGCACACTCAGTGTCACATGCTCAGTGTACCAAGCTGGCGAGAGGTTCAATGAAGAAAGGCACATGTCCACTGCAGTCGTGGCGCAGCTCGCTAAACCATTGGCGTTAAAGGTGTTCATTGAAAATCGGTGCATACCCAGTGCACTTGTGGTGCCGCCTGCTAATGCGTCGGGTTGCTGTCCTTGAGAAATCCATGCGACGTGGTTTCGATTCCGCACGGCCCCTTCCCCGGAATTTTTCCAGCCGGCGGCCTGGTCTCTTTTACGCCTGGAACGTCGGCTACGAACGCCGGCCCCATGCAGACAAGTGCAGAGTGGTACATGCCTTCAGGCAGACCAAAGGCCTGCTCAAAGTAATAGTTGTATTATTATGCAACAAGCATTGGAAACTTAACGGATAATAATAGAACCTTAGCGCCGCCCCCTTTCCACCACCCGAAAAAGATCCTGGCTACGTACCTGTAGACGGCCGTGTTGTTCGGACTTCATTTCCAAAAATAATTACAGCACAACGAAATACGGGATACGAGCAAAAACAGAAACGGTGTGCGAACTGTGGGGTTCGGGCACCTTAAAACGCTGACGTTATAAGTGCCTACATCTCCAAACTTGTGTTTTTAGCGTGATACCATGTTCGGACCTTTTTTTTGTTATTTTACAGTAGTTGTCATCAAAATAAATTGAAATAATGTTGCTTCCGGCCAGCAACATTATTTCGCTCCTGTCGTGTTTTTCGTCTTTCTTCTTACTTTTTTTTATTCCATACATGCACACCGCAAGCTAATTCACACACATAACGGTGTTTTATGCGTTTGTAACTCATGCCTCTGCACCCCCTCAAAATGGGCGTTTTCAAATAACAAACACCATTGTGAGGGCGTAATTCGCAAAATCATACATTTAGCAATGTCCGATCTTAAAAGGGTGCAATTACAAGATAACGCCCTTCGGGTAGCGATAAAATATGATTTAAAAAAGTCATAAATAATCTGTATATCATCATCCTGTACAATTAAACTGCCATCTGTATGAATATTTACAAAACAAACGAAATAAGCTCTACTATGCGTCAAAGTTTGCATGCTGGCGCGAGCTCAACACAAGAATCGCCAAATTATAATGTTGTAACCGTATAACTAACAAAACAGCGCACACATGATATCAAACAGATGACAGGTAGCGCAAGCTGCGTCTCGCTCAGTGGCTATGCTCAGTGGCTATGGTGTTACGCTGCTGAGCACGAGGTCGCGGGATCGAATCCCGGCCGCGGTGGCCGCATTTCGATGGAGGCGAAAACCCCGGTGTATTTAGGTGCACGTTGAAGAACCCCCAGACGGTCGAAATTTCCGGAGTCCTCCACTACGGCGTGCCTCGTAATCATAAAGTGGTTTTGGCACGTAAAACCCCACAATTTAATTTAACTTTTTAAGAGCGACCTAATCGGTGTTTACACCAGTGCATTCGAGGTCACCGATCGGAACGGTGAGCGGCAGTGTATTTTGCATGAATAAGCGCCAACCTGCCGGCATTTGCGACACCTATCGTGCTTGCTCTTATGTGTTAGCGAACAAATAACATACAATTGTTATTTGAGCAGTATCTCAAGACAGAGACGTGCAAGAATAAATACCAGCATCAGCTTTACTGCATTGTCAAAATAAAACATCCTTAAACCCTTATAAGTCAGGCGTAACCCCATAAGGCACCCTTATTAGAGTGATCTTTGTGTGCTCATCAATTTGTCCTATATGTAACCTTGACCTACCTACATATATATATATATATATATATATATATATATATATATATATTGTTTCGAGTCGTTACCACCCCCACTTGAAAAAAAGAAAACGATTCATGTGAGTAAATCTATGTTTTCTGTATTTTTATTACAGAAGCATGCGGCACCGATGCGGGCGTAATCCGAGAAATTTCGATACGAATAACTCGGAGAACGTGTGTAATTATGGAGCTTCGCGACAAAATCGTTTCGATAGAAACGTTCTTGCGCTTTTCTTTTCCTTTTTTTTCGCTCAAGCTGTCTACAGGAGAACGCTGCTCTCCGAAAGTGAGCGTTCGATAACCCCGCGCGCTCTTCTCGCAGGCCTGGTCGGCAGAGTACTGGGTGCAGCGGGGCGCCGACCGTTCGAAATTGATCGTGGGGCTCCCGCTGTACGGGCGCACCTACACGCTGCTGCGGCAGGAGTCGCACGGCTTCGATGCGCCAGCCACGGGCATTGGACCGGGCAATGGCTCCGTTGCCTACCCCTGGGTGCGTATATACAAGCTGTATACAAACACACACACACGCACAAGGAGAAAAGCAGGGCCGTTTATAACCTGACAAAGATTTGCTACCGTACGCGGGGGAAAGGGATCCAGATATATTTTAGACAGTGCGGCGCACATAAAGGGCATTTTAGGGCCAACAGCTTTCTTTGGATACCGTGGCAGTTTTTCCCAATTTGACCGGATGACGTCACCACTCGGGTAGAAATGGTCGTCGCCGTTTCGCCTCCACGCACTTGAAGCGGAGGCGTTGAATTTCCCTTTCTCCGAAGCGAGGTCACGTGGTTTAGCGTGCGCAGCGTGGCGCGGGCGTGCTTTCTCGGCGCGTGAACGTTGACATCCTTCCACTTTTTTATTTTCTGGGGTGAGGATATGCTCTGATATCATTTTTTAATAAACTTTCATTCACCGGCCGTAGCGGAGGTAACGCAACACTGATTTTTAACAGGGATAAGCGGGCTAGTTGGTGGTCGTTATTGGAATGCATCATGTAACCGCACAAAAACAAGGGACAAAGAAGGAACACACAAGACAGGCGCGAACTTCCGCGCCTGTCTTATGTGTTTTTTTCTTTGTCCCTTGTTTTTGTGCGGTTACATGATGCATTCCAACAACCAGGCACGTACCCAGGATTTTTTTTCGGGGGGGGCCCACCACCTCCATCATCATCATCATCATCATCAGCTTGTTTTTATGTCCACTGCAGGACGAAGGCCTCCCTGCGATCTCCAATTACCCCTGTCCTGCGCCAACCGATTCCAACTAGCGCCCGTGAATTTACTCATTTCATCGCTCCACCTAGTGTTTTGTCGTCCTCGATTGCGTTTCTCTTCTCTTGGTACCCATTCTGTAACCCTGATGGTCCAACGGTTATCTAACCGGCCCATTACATGACCTGCCCAGCTACATTTCTTCCTCTTGATGTCAATTAGAATATCGTCTATACCCGTTCGCTCTCTGATCCAAACCGCTCTCTTTCTCTCTTAACGTTATGCCTAGCAATCTTCGTTCGATCGCTCTTAGCGCGGTCCTTAACTTGCTCTCAAGTCTCTGCCCCATATGCACTGGCGAAATGCACTGAGAAATGCACTGGCACTGGGCATTTTGCACTGGCAAAATGCACTGATTGCACACCTTACTTTTCAATAATAATGGTAAGCTTCCAGTCAGGAGCTGGCAATGTCTGCTGTATGCGACCCAACCTATTTTTATTATTCTGTGAATTTCCTTCTCATGATCAGGGTTCCCTGTGATTAATTGACCTAGGTAAACGTACTCCTTCACAGTCTCTAGTGGCCGACTGGCGATCCTGATCTCTTGTTCCTTTGCCCGGCTATTTATCATTATCATCATCTTCTGCATATTAATATTCTCACACTCTCTCTGTTAAGGTCTCCAATCATTTGTTGTAACTCGTCTGCATTGTTGTTGAATAGAACAATGTCATCGGCAAACCGAAGGTTGCTGAGATATTTGCCGTCGATCTTTACTCCTAAGCCTTCACATTTTAATAGCTTGAATTCTTCTAAGCACGCAGTGAATAGCTTTGGAGAAATTGTGTCTCCCTGTCTGACCCCTTTCTCTATAGGTATCTCCCTCCTTTTCTTGTGTAGAATTAAGGTAGCTGTAGAACCTCTGTAGATATTCTTACGCGAAGGACGAGTCAGTAAGCCGAGAAACTATTTACAGATTATATTTACAACAACGGTTGCAGCGCTGACCGGTTAGATTCACAGCGCGAGCCCAGTTCGTTCTTCCTCCTCTTTTCTGGAGTGATGGTGCCTACGTGCTTCGTTCAAACAAACAAATACCACGCGCATGTAACAATATTTTCCAAGCTTTTTACGTGAGCGTTCTGTACTCCTTGATTACGTGGTGCCTCTAGGATTGCTGGTATCTCTACCGAATCAAATGCCTTTTTGTAATCTATATAAGCCACATAGAGAGGCTAATTGTACTCTGCAGATTTCGCGATCACCTGATTGATGACATGGATGTGATCCATTGTAAGGTATCTCTTCCTGAAGCCAGCCTGTTCCCTTGGTCGACAAAATCCAGTGTTGCCCTTATTCTATTGGAGATCATTTTGGTAAATATTTTATATAATACTGGGAGCAAGCTAATGGTCCCATAACTTTTCAATTCTTTAACGTCTCCTTTTTTGTGGATTAGTATAATGTCTGCATTCTTCCAGTTTTCTGGGACCCTTGCAGTCGATAGACACTTCGTATAAAGAGCCGCCAGTTTTCCAAGAATTATGTCTCCTCCATCTTTGATTAAATCGACTGTTACTCCACCTTATCCTCCCGCTCTTCATCGTTTCATGTCTTGCAGGGCCCTTCTGACCTCATCGCTAGTTATAGGAGAGTTTCTGTATCCTGTTCATTACTGTTTCTAAGTCAGGTATCGTGACTCCCCTGGGTACTGTATACAGGTCAGCTTAGAATTTTTCCACTGCTTTTGCTATATCTTCGAGATTGCTGATGATATTATCCTTCTTATCTTTTAGTGCATACATCATGGTTTGTCCTATGCCAGGTTTCTTTTTTACTGATTTCAGGCTGCGTTCATTTTTTACGGCTTCTTCAGTCTTTCTCATGTTATAGTTTCGAATATCAGTTATTTTGTCCTTGTTGATCAGTTTTGACAGTTCCGCGAATTGCGTAACGCTGTGCGGCCGCCAGTCCCATACAACCGCGTAGAGCGCAGGACTCTGCGATTCTAGACGTACTGCGCTCACCGCGGAAGGTTAGAAAAACACCCACATAAGCACAGCAGACAAGTGGCTACGTGAGGCGGTTCGACCGATAACTATAGAATCGTCATTCAAAACAAGTAATTGTTCTCCACTTCCGGCGGCGTTTTCTCTACTTCCTTTTTAAATAAAAAGATGTTGATCCATAAATATTCTCATAAACAACGGTTAACGTTTTTATTATTCGCTTTTGCTTGCAGTTTGGTTGTTGCCTCGGCTCTCTCCCTTAGCAGATCGCTTAATTTCTCAACTCCTTGCGATTTTTGTTTCCAGTTGCCAATTTTGCACGAAAAGTGCTATACAGTTAGGGAAAAATAGACGAGGTAACGGGCGACAGTCATCATGCTTATGGGTTTAAGGGTTATTGCAGGGTTTCACGATGGACGCTCTTTCACATTATTTTATTTCCTACCTTATCTATCCCATATCATGCGTATATGGTTCCGGGCATCTGCCAGCGTCGCGGTGAGCCGCAACTCAAGGAAATAATGAAGGAAAGAGATAAGTTAAACGCAATTGGCGTTTTCTCCGGCCGCAACTCGTCCCATGAGAGCACAGACCAGCTGAGTAACAGCCGCATCCCTCTACTGGTCCCAGGATCAGCCTAAACAAAGAAGGTTGAACTAACCAAAGCAACAGCTATGCGCGTGACGGTTGAATAGATGGTGACAAATGAACGCATCTCGAGTTAATCGCGTGGGTGCGGAATCTATCAGAAAACCGTCCTTCACATTACAAGAGATGCCGATAACTACCGCCATCTAAAAGCAGTGAAAAAGGCAGCATAATGCTGACCGATGAACAGCTGCCAAGTCTTAACATTGATCTGGCGGCGCTTTAGGAATGTGTGGGGAATGGTGGCATGGGTGGGGAGGGGGGGGGGGGGAGGTATGCCACTTGATTTCGGGGGGGGGCCCGGGCCCCCCCGGGCCCCCCCCTGGGTACGTGCCTGCCAACAACGCTCATTCCCGGCACGAATCAAACACTGTCGATGCTGTACACCGGACGTGCGTGGTCACGTGGCTTCGTGCCGAGCGAGAGCCGCGTTCTGCGCAGAATGCCGACATCGTCTACAGCAAATGAATGTGACGTGAGTCGGCGGCAGGTCCGGCTATTCGACTACTTAGAGAATCGTGTGCGATGGCCTCTGCACTACATTTTTGTTTTCGGCAGCGCATTATTAGCGGCTGTGGACATTGATAAATATGCCTGATGATTAATTCACTGACTTATATAGTTTCTAAGGTCTACCCATTAACTTCATAATTACCTTAAGGCACATAATACAACCGTTGAGCTGAAGGCCGTCTGTGTGTATTGAAGGCGCGTGCAGGCGTCCACACTCTTGCCGTTAGAGGGCACGCACACCACGCCACGAGGCGAACAAAGCGATATTATTGCCTTGCCACTTAACTGGAAAGGCTGCGTGTAAGCAACGGTATATACAGTCACCTGGACATGTTAAGTCACACAGTTTTCAGCGCGGTACCTGAACCTAGCACAGCTGCTTTGGTATCACTCCTTACTTGCGTTGCAGCGCTCTATGCGTATATGCGAGAGCGTAGAAGCCTGTACATTTAACAGACGGACCCTGTTGCTATCACGAGGTTCAATATGTTATCGAAATCTTCGTAGGACCACATTGACCGTTCCAGTTAATGTATTCTTTCCCAAAGAGCCTCTCTGGGGCACGGCGGGTCATAACTAAGTGCAAGAACAAATTATTTTTGTGCTCGTGTCTATAGAAGGATATGATGCGCCCATTATTAGCAGGCGTTGCTGAATCACCGCTTAAATTTCAATTGAACTTACGGCAGTCTTGAACTCCATCGTGTGTGCAAGTACAGAATAACGAGGGATGGGGGAATATCCGAAACGTCGAATACGAATCTAACATTAACACTAATTATTCGTATTCGAAAAAGGAGCTATTCGCTAGTTTCAAACAATCGAAACGAACCAATTATTTCGCAGTAATCGACCGTTAAAGTCTGGTCACTGTTCTTCTTCTGCAAAACTAAGCATTGCGAATTGTCATAAGGTTGCGTGAAAAAAAGAAAAAACAGTTTTTGAACCGACGCAGAAACAAAGTGGGTAATGCGAGCTTTGTTTTCAATTCGAGTGTACGTTACAAGTTGCGATTCTTGCTTGTCTGTAATTCAGTGTTTTTAGCAGTCTAGTCGTGCAGTAGTTTCATATTTTACCCTACAACCAGTGATATCTCCCTTACGACGGCCCATTTTACACTTGTCTACGGCTCACAAGCAGGTCTCTTCAACAACTTTATTTTTTGTTCTTTTTTTTCTTTTTTGTAACTTCTGTTCTTTTTTCACCGACTATTTATTTAGCGTTCTTGGAAAGCTAGTCATACAGCAGCTATTCATACTTAGAAAGTTTGTTAGCAACCAGACTCTAAATATGTTAAGTGGCTATATATGCAGTTCTTTTTTTTTTAACGACAGTTAGGGATCTTGTGCTTAAAATTGATCCCTTTCCCTGCTAGTTAGCTGCCCTCTTTGAACTATGGCCATTACAGGTGTAATATTCCTGCTGCAAATGTTTGCGTCTGTGCCTGACTATTCGATATTTGATACTTAATATTCGCATTCGAAAAAGTTTACATTCGCCGACTTCTAATAACATGTATATACGTATATTGCAACACAAAGTGCATAGGACCACGCAGAAGGATAGGTATACTCTGGTTTCTCAAAGAGGTTGCAGTTCTGACTATATTCGGGTACCAAATTTTGCGAGAGTACAACTTCTTTTTTTTTTCGGGATCAACGCCTAAGGGCCATAGTCACGATATTTCTCTCACGTATACGTGAAGCGCTGTCCGCCCTTGACCACCTCGGGGAAGAGAGATGACACCGTTATCACGACGACTGCTAACGCAACTTGAGACGACGGTGCCCGAAATTGGTCGCTGACGATACACTCTATATATAATAAGAGAAGTTTTATCAATACAAGCCGAAGTGCATTTCTTTCTTTCTTTTTTTTCTTTTTTTTTCTTTTTTTTTCCTTTCGTCGTATTATGTTTCTTTGCCTTTTGCCTCTGGGGCACCGAAATTTCTTTTTAGATGATATCAGAGTTCCACTGCATCCTGCACTTTACGGCGCTTAGTAACTAGTGACGCCTTTGTAAATTGCGCTGTACTCTCTGGCAAGAGGCCGCCAAAACTGTCCCAGTCATTGATCGGCACCGCGGGCTCGCCTTCTTCACTGGCGGACTCCAGAGTGCGTCCAATTTAGACGCTTCAACTTCGGCGAACGTGACCTGGGCACGCCTTAAGCCAACTATACAGCTCACCGTCCACGTCGGCTGGGCCTCCGTTCGCGCGGCTGGTGAGCTCGCATGTCAGTTTCGGGTGGGTGAGGCCGCGAGCGCAGAAACTTGGAACCTTCTGGAAGTGTGATCGGGGTTGCGCAACACTGCAACTAAAGGTTTTCTGAGATGGGATGCAACTGAACGAGCGCTAATCTATGCAGGCTGAACGCTGCGTTGCCCTTCGTTCGTGCGCTGTTAGAAAGTTCAAAAAGAAAAAAAAAAGAAGAGGTAACTGTCCCATATCTTCGAGCAGTTTTTGAACGCCAACTTCAATGGCCCCACTTACAGGGACAAGCAAGCAGAACACGTGACGTGTGCTTGTCCTTTTCGTATGTGGGACTGCTGAAGATGCGTCGTCATCAACTTGCCCGATATTCGCAATACCAGTAAGTTCAATTTCAGTAAGTTTCAGGCAAGCCGCACAATAGCGTCATCACGCATTTCTTGGCTTCTTCCCGATTCTTTAACTTCTGATAGCAATGTCTAAATTCATGGCGAC
This sequence comes from Dermacentor albipictus, assembly GCF_038994185.2. NCBI lineage: Eukaryota > Metazoa > Arthropoda > Arachnida > Ixodida > Ixodidae > Dermacentor > Dermacentor albipictus. Next base: position 342,416,344 of record NC_091821.1, read on the forward strand.
GTTGTAGAGACATTCGCGCACCGTTGCAAAAAAAAAAAAAAAATGGATGGTCCTCAAAGGACTACCTATGTTGTCCGACACCAACCTTGTTTACGCTGTCTGGACTTTCTTATTTATTTATTTTTATCAACACCCAGCGGTTACTACGCGTTTGCATCGTAAATCGCGTGTGTTGACTAAGAGGGCCCAGCAGCCGTTGAGTATATCCGCCGAAGTGAATGCGGAGCTATGGATTTTGATGCGTAAAGTGTGCGTCAGCATATACACTCCTTGACAGTTTTAATTCCAGGACGCTCAGTGAATCCCACTGGCCGGCGCTAGCTGCCACTTCAGGACCAGGTACACACTTCGCGTACAACCTATCGCAAAAACGTAAAGGCCTGTCGGCCGTGCCCGACAACGGCCCGGCCGGTGTCGCTTACTTTGTTGCGATGAGCTGTAGTACATAAGAATTTTATAGAGTGGACGTAGGGACAGCCGTCGCAGCAACACATTAGTTGGTTCGTTATGCTGTGTGACTCACAGATGCTGCATAAACGTGTATCTCTCTCTCTCTCTCTCGAGCCTAAAAGAAGTCGGGCTGGAAAACTCAAAATGCCGCGCGACTGGTCGCGCAGAACTTTTTACGGGCTTTCGCGGGCTTCCTTCAGGCTCGGAAAAAACTATTATGTAGCACGGATTGAGCAACAAAAGCTGCATCGGCAATTTTTCATGATGGTACACAATTTTCTCATTCATACTTTTGCTGGAATATAATATTTAATGAAGTTGAATACTTAATAATAGCTAATTATGTAATTAGGCGAGATAGAAATAAAGTTGCCTGGCTTGCTCCAAGCGAAGGGAAACATCACCTTAGTTCTGTCCAGCTACGCGACACCCGCATGATTTTAAATTTTGGCACAAGCGCGTTTAATCGCGTTTTGCTGGGCCAAATAGGTTATTCACTCGCTCACTCACAAGTCACGTGGACACCATATATATATATATATATATATATATATATATATATATATATATATATATATATATATATATATATATATATATATATATATATATATATATCAGGCACGTACCCAGGATTTTTTTTCGGGGGGGGCCCACCACCTCCATCATCATCATCATCATCAGCTTGTTTTATGTCCACTGCAGGACGAAGGCCTCCCTGCGATCTCCAATTACCCCTGTCCTGCGCCAACCGATTCCAACTAGCGCCCGTGAATTTACTCATTTCATCGCTCCACCTAGTGTTTTGTCGTCCTCGATTGCGTTTCTCTTCTCTTGGTACCCATTCTGTAACCCTGATGGTCCAACGGTTATCTAACCGGCCCATTACATGACCTGCCCAGCTACATTTCTTCCTCTTGATGTCAATTAGAATATCGTCTATACCCGTTCGCTCTCTGATCCAAACCGCTCTCTTTCTCTCTTAACGTTATGCCTAGCAATCTTCGTTCGATCGCTCTTAGCGCGGTCCTTAACTTGCTCTCAAGTCTCTGCCCCATATGCACTGGCGAAATGCACTGAGAAATGCACTGGCACTGGGCATTTTGCACTGGCAAAATGCACTGATTGCACACCTTACTTTTCAATAATAATGGTAAGCTTCCAGTCAGGAGCTGGCAATGTCTGCTGTATGCGACCCAACCTATTTTTATTATTCTGTGAATTTCCTTCTCATGATCAGGGTTCCCTGTGATTAATTGACCTAGGTAAACGTACTCCTTCACAGTCTCTAGTGGCCGACTGGCGATCCTGATCTCTTGTTCCTTTGCCCGGCTATTTATCATTATCATCATATTCTGCATATTAATATTCTCACACTCTCTCTGTTAAGGTCTCCAATCATTTGTTGTAACTCGTCTGCATTGTTGTTGAATAGAACAATGTCATCGGCAAACCGAAGGTTGCTGAGATATTTGCCGTCGATCTTTACTCCTAAGCCTTCACATTTTAATAGCTTGAATTCTTCTAAGCACGCAGTGAATAGCTTTGGAGAAATTGTGTCTCCCTGTCTGACCCCTTTCTCTATAGGTATCTCCCTCCTTTTCTTGTGTAGAATTAAGGTAGCTGTAGAACCTCTGTAGATATTCTTACGCGAAGGACGAGTCAGTAAGCCGAGAAACTATTTACAGATTATATTTACAACAACGGTTGCAGCGCTGACCGGTTAGATTCACAGCGCGAGCCCAGTTCGTTCTTCCTCCTCTTTTCTGGAGTGATGGTGCCTACGTGCCTCGTTCAAACAAACAAATACCACGCGCATGTAACAATATTTTCCAAGCTTTTTACGTGAGCGTTCTGTACTCCTTGATTACGTGGTGCCTCTAGGATTGCTGGTATCTCTACCGAATCAAATGCCTTTTTGTAATCTATATAAGCCACATAGAGAGGCTAATTGTACTCTGCAGATTTCGCGATCACCTGATTGATGACATGGATGTGATCCATTGTAAGGTATCTCTTCCTGAAGCCAGCCTGTTCCCTTGGTTGACAAAATCCAGTGTTGCCCTTATTCTATTGGAGATCATTTTGGTAAATATTTTATATAATACTGGGAGCAAGCTAATGGTCCCATAACTTTTCAATTCTTTAACGTCTCCTTTTTTGTGGATTAGTATAATGTCTGCATTCTTCCAGTTTTCTGGGACCCTTGCAGTCGATAGACACTTCGTATAAAGAGCCGCCAGTTTTCCAAGAATTATGTCTCCTCCATCTTTGATTAAATCGACTGTTACTCCACCTTATCCTCCCGCTCTTCATCGTTTCATGTCTTGCAGGGCCCTTCTGACCTCATCGCTAGTTATAGGAGAGTTTCTGTATCCTGTTCATTACTGTTTCTAAGTCAGGTATCGTGACTCCCCTGGGTACTGTATACAGGTCAGCTTAGAATTTTTCCACTGCTTTTGCTATATCTTCGAGATTGCTGATGATATTATCCTTCTTATCTTTTAGTGCATACATCATGGTTTGTCCTATGCCAGGTTTCTTTTTTACTGATTTCAGGCTGCGTTCATTTTTTACGGCTTCTTCAGTCTTTCTCATGTTATAGTTTCGAATATCAGTTATTTTGTCCTTGTTGATCAGTTTTGACAGTTCCGCGAATTGCGTAACGCTGTGCGGCCGCCAGTCCCATACAACCGCGTAGAGCGCAGGACTCTGCGATTCTAGACGTACTGCGCTCACCGCGGAAGGTTAGAAAAACACCCACATAAGCACAGCAGACAAGTGGCTACGTGAGGCGGTTCGACCGATAACTATAGAATCGTCATTCAAAACAAGTAATTGTTCTCCACTTCCGGCGGCGTTTTCTCTACTTCCTTTTTAAATAAAAAGATGTTGATCCATAAATATTCTCATAAACAACGGTTAACGTTTTTATTATTCGCTTTTGCTTGCAGTTTGGTTGTTGCCTCGGTTCTCTCCCTTAGCAGATCGCTTAATTTCTCAACTCCTTGCGATTTTTGTTTCCAGTTGCCAATTTTGCACGAAAAGTGCTATACAGTTAGGGAAAAATAGACGAGGTAACGGGCGACAGTCATCATGCTTATGGGTTTAAGGGTTATTGCAGGGTTTCACGATGGACGCTCTTTCACATTATTTTATTTCCTACCTTATCTATCCCATATCATGCGTATATGGTTCCGGGCATCTGCCAGCGTCGCGGTGAGCCGCAACTCAAGGAAATAATGAAGGAAAGAGATAAGTTAAACGCAATTGGCGTTTTCTCCGGCCGCAAATCGTCCCATGAGAGCACAGACCAGCTGAGTAACAGCCGCATCCCTCTACTGGTCCCAGGATCAGCCTAAACAAAGAAGGTTGAACTAACCAAAGCAACAGCTATGCGCGTGACGGTTGAATAGATGGTGACAAATGAACGCATCTCGAGTTAATCGCGCGGGTGCGGAATCTATCAGAAAACCGTCCTTCACATTACAAGAGATGCCGATAACTACCGCCATCTAAAAGCAGTGAAAAAGGCAGCATAATGCTGACCGATGAACAGCTGCCAAGTCTTAACATTGATCTGGCAGCGCTTTAGGAATGTGTGGGGAATGGTGGCATGGGTGGGGAAGGGGGGGGGAGGTATGCCACTTGATTTCGGGGGGGGCCCGGGCCCCCCCGGGCCCCTCCCTGGGTACGTGCCTGATATATATATATATATATATATATATATATATATATATATATATATATATATATATATATATATATATATATATATATATATATATATATATATATATATATATATATATATATATATTGTTCACGTGACTTGTGCCCAAATTTATATTATAAGAAGCCAACAAACAATGACACCAAGGATAACATAGGAGGTAATTACTTCCCTGATTGATTGAATTTGGATTGATAAATTAATGGCAATGAAAGTGCATAAAAAAACTTGCGGCAGGAGGGGAACGATCCCACGTCTTCGCATTACGCTTGATTCTGCGTCTTTCTTCAGATCACTATCATCAGTAACGAACGGCATGCGCGTTATCAGCATGACATAGCATTCCCGACAGGAAAGTAGCGGGCGCGGCGTTTTCAAGAAATTTAAGGAAACGCAAGCAAGGCAGATGACGATTATCGTTCAGTGGCCGTACACCCCAAAGGGTGTATATCTCAGAACGACAGAAAGCTGAGCTTGTTGGTAAGGATTCATTATGCAAAAAAGAGGTGAGGCGTGCAGACAGGACACAAGAGTAGAGAAGTAGACAACACGAACGCCGTGTTGTCCACTTCTCTACTCTTGTGTCCTGTCTGCACGCCTCACCTCTTTTTTGCATAATGGCGTATATCTCCTTTGTCTAACCCTCGCATTCAGAAATGCATCTTAACTTGAAGCCCATGCTTGACTTGGTTTAAATGACACCTGTCGTGAACGCACCAAAGGAACGTAATGAACGTCTTGGGCGCGTTCGTACCAGGTGTCATTTATGTAAAGTCAAGCATGAGCTGGGGAGTACCGGGCTTACAGCGTTAAAAAAAGGAAATGGGGACAAGACAGATGACGTTTATTGCTGTTTGGCAATGTACGACCCAAAGGGTGTAATTTTGTTTCAGAGTGTAGCCAAAGACGGCTTCGCTTTGCAAATGATTGACAGATGCGTGACGTGATCGTAATCTGCGGTGCCGCCCCACTGTCTCTGACGGCCTCTGACGCAAGCAAAATTTTGACCAATCAGATGAGGCCAAGTGAACCGGTTCCCTTCCGAACCGTTGTAAGAATTCGGCCCCTGTTCGGCACTTTCGCAAAACCACGAAGAATAAAAAATAATCGTCAGGCATATACCAATGAAGTGCACTACTCACAGTCGTCCTTCTATTTCACATCAGCTTCTCAGGCGTATGCAATGCAGGGACCTCAAATCACAGACTTCGGACAGGCACAGCGTCCCTGGAACATCACCGGCAACTAAAGTGCTGCCCGGCAGCTGTCCCCTTTGTTTCCTGCTTGGCGCTTGCATGATATTGAGCCACCGAAATGAAAAAGAAAAATAATGGTAACACCAAAGCCATTATTGTAATCCTGCGCTTGATTGCTTCGACAGTAGGTGTACGGTGGCACCGCGCTTTGTCGCCAACCCTGCAAGTCATTGCTTCAAAAAAAGAGCTCGGCCAAGCTGCCACGAAAGGTAATCCTTCGGTTTCGCTGGCCACGAACGAAAACAGTGGCCAAGAACGAAAAGTAATCACCGTCGCATGTCAACCCGCACTCTTGTCAGACGGAGCGTCACACGCAACAGCTGCGTCACACTAGGGAGGGGCCTCATCGCGGGTGCCGCCGCCTCGCATGCGTAATTAGACGGCTTGGGCTGAAATTTCAGACGTGCATATCTCGGGGCACAGGCGCGTTACTAAAGTTGTACGAAATGGAATAGCCACGAAATGGCACCGCCTCTGAGTTTTCAATATAAACATACATGCTAACTGCAGTAAATAAAAAGTTAATTATCGAATTTAATTGTGTGTGTCCTCCCTCGGGTGATATTCGTGGGTTGCGTTATTACGTGCAAACACGGCATACTTGCCCTGTAGTTTGCTATTAAGTCTACTACCACCTGCAGCATTTGCGGAAACAACTGTGCAGGGAGCGCAGAGTTCGAGTGCACGACCAGATCCACTTACAGTAGTAGTCCAACACACGCAGGTTTGCCAGTTCCTGAAGGACGGTGCCACATCAGTGTTTGACGACGAAAGCCAGGCGCCGTACGCCTACAAGAATTTCACCTGGATCGGATACGACGACGTCGCCAGCATCCGCTCCAAGGTATATGCTTACTACGTCAACCATGCACGTGCCCCTTTGTACGCGCAACCGGCCTCTCAATTTGGGCGCGGCCGGAATCTCACGGCGCCTACGTTCGGCCTCTGACGCTAGGGTCATATCTTGCAAAGCTTGTTTTCTTCCCACTCTATCGTCCAGTTTTCGCCATCCGTCCACCCGAGTGGCCGATGCTGACAATAGCGGGGGAGTACCTCGGTGCGAGCTAGTTACTGAAGGAAAGGAAAATATTTGTTAAAGATCACAGGCCCTGTACGCTCAGGTTAAATTAATGCGTTGTAGTGGAGCTTTTGGCTCATGATCCGTGCTTAGCGTCATAACCGCTGGGAGGCACAATGCGCGGGTGCGCTCGCCAATCGTGGACGCGAATCGTAAAACGAGTGCAGCTGTATACAATGCTCTATCGGTGGCCAGGAGGCGCTACCGCGGTTGCAGTGCTTTATACTCAAAAGTTTAAAATAAACTCTGTGTTTTTTTACGTGCGAGAACCCAATCTTCTTATGAGACACGCCGCAGCGGGGTATTCGGGATTAATTTTGACCCCCTGGGGATCCTTACCATGATTCCAATGCACGGGTGGGGTGGTCCGTGGGTCCAGGGACTCAGATGCAGGAAGCAAAGTATTTATCAGTGACGACAGACAGCAAAATTACACTTACGATGAGACAGCAACACACTCAACTACATATGTCTAGAACTGTCCATGCAGTCCGCGGCTCACGCGAGCTGTTGCAGCGCGTGTCCTCACTGAAGCTAGGATGAGTCTTCGTAAGGTGGTCACTCACAGTACTTGCTGACGACGTCGGAGGCGTCGGCGATTAGAGACTTGCAGAGCAATTTGTACGACGAAATTACATTTCTACTAAGCTGCAAGTCCAGAGGGGACGTTGCTAGAACTGAAGGTACGGTGCGGCACGCTTCCTCTATTTCTGAAAACAGTACTTGCTGATGACGTCGTAGGCGTCGGCGATTAGAGACTTGCAGAGCAATTTGTACGACGAAATTACATTTCTACTAAGGTGCAAGTCCAGAGGGGACGTTGCTAGAACTGAAGGTACGGTACGGAACGCTTCGTAGCTATGTCTGAAAAATAAGCACCATACGAATTTGTCAAGTGGACAACTGACGCAGGACGTGCAGACACAAAGGCACATTATATACGGAAGCGGCCGCACGTCAAATAAACACTTCTGTGCCCGTTGCGGTATCATGACGGCTACGGCATTGCTCGAGTTCGCGGGTTCAATCCCGACCGTGGTAGCTGCATTTCGACAGGAGCGAAATACAAATGCGCCGGCGCACTTAGATTTATAGGTGCACGTTAAAGAACGCCATGGTGTAAAAAATTCATCCGGAGTCCGTCACTATGGCGGCCTCATAACCCGATCGTGGTTTTGGCACGTACAGCCCCACAATTCAATTAAAGGTTAAGATGCAACGTGCCATGTGAGGCAATGATAGTGCTCAACCCTCCCACAGATTGTGAACAATGGGGCGCAACAAAGCCTCAAGCAAACACGCCTGTCTGTGTGTTCTGTGTACAACGCAGACAAGCAGCAGTGGTGCGCGCAAGGTAACGTTTAACATCAACTCGCCACTCTCGTATTGAACTAAACGCTGAAAAAAAAAATACATTCGCGGTCAGCATCGCCGCTCTTCAATCAAAACAAACAGCATAGAAAGCTTCGCTTACATCGATTCCCACAGTGCGTGTTTTCATTTCGCCCCTCATCGAAATGCGGCCGCCGCGACCGGGATGCGATCCCGCGACTTCGCGCTTGGCACTGCAACGCCATACCCGCTCAAAATGTTTAACGCTATCCGATAACGATTCAACGGAATTGAGATGACTTTTCGAACGATAACGCTTACTTTAGCCTGATGTGTTCGACCGGGCACATCCTATGGCCACGTTCAAGTACAGGAGCGCAGTGCGTTCCCACATTCGGGTGCGCCGACGCCATGGCCGACGCCCAGTCATGACGGACACGTGTCTAACAAAAACAGAAAAAGCAGGGCACAAAATTGTTGTGTTGGTTTCTTCCTAACGGCACATTGTCGAACTCGCCATTTCATCAATTCTAATTGGTCCAGAGGCTATGCGTCCTCTGTTATTAGGTCAAAAGCGCCAACACGGCTTTCTGAACATTGCGAAATTCCGCCATGTTGTCATATTTGGTAACGACACTTTGAGCCAATCAGGGAGGCCGTATAGCAGCCCTCTGGGCCAATCCGGGTCATTCAGAGCTTACAAAATATGACAAATTCGACGACATGACGATGGCCATGTTCGACATTGCCAATGGCCAGAATAGCACTCACGTTTATAGAAGGCGAATGTTTGGCGCTGTGACGGCTGTGACAGCTGTGACGCACTTCGAAAGCGCGGTTGCATCCGTGTCATGTTATGCCGCCCTTTCGTCGGAAAAGTGATGATGGAAAATAGCGCCACGTTGATTTCTTTGCAAACGTACGCGTAACTGTGTGGACAGATACCTTTTTGAGTTAAACTGAGCGTGAATAGGCGAGTTTATTTTAGTTTATTTTTTCATTCATGGGCGCCGTCATCTTAGCCGAACAATTTCTTAGACGAACAATTTCTCAGCTCTGTGCGCAGTGACATCAATTTAACATGGCCATGAAACACGAATTTGGTTGTTGCAGATAGAAAACGGCAACATCAACAACACAAGATGAGTTAACGCTGTCTTTAAAACGAAAGGGAAACACGAAAAACCATGTGTGCGGGATTTCTTTTCCGCTTGCCTGCGCAACGTCTTCCGTCGGCTTTGTTCCCTGCAATCCTACTATACAGTATTCTAGTTCCCTGTACTTCTGCGATCAAGAAAACACTAAAGCTGCCAGCGGACACGCAATAAACGTATGCTCAATTAGAAAAAAGAACTTAATGCAGTCGTATAAGGCGGGAGGACGTTACATTAATTGAGCGCAAGGATATATGGCCATGTCGATTCCGTGTGCATGTAGCCACTTCCATGGTGTTGTGACGATGGCATTTAACTTGAAGCCCCTCTATTCTACTTTACTTTAACTGCGACGCGCGCACCGCGGCGCGGGCTCACACCGCAAATGGTGTTCTGGCAGCACGGAGTTTCCAGGGCTATTGCACGGCTGTTGTTGAAAGATGCACTCATGTCTGCCGGTCGCTTTGCTTTTTGCACGCACTTTTCGCTGCACTGCGGGCGCGTAACATTTAATGGCGAGAAACCTGACATTTGAAGACGGTGTTCTGGCCCGTCGCACTGAATTCGCTCGCGTCTTGCTGCCGTGCAGCTCAAGCGCATGTATGTTCAGATTTCTCAGTGTATGATCTTTTGCTAAACTTTCGCGCTCTTTGCTCGTCCCGTCGCAGGTTGTGTGGGTCATTGCTCGAGGCTTCGGCGGCGTGATGACCTTCGCGCTCGACTACGACGACGCCGACAACGAGTGCGGACACGGGCCCTTCCCCATCCACGAGATGATTCGCAACATGCTCTCGTCCTGACCCCGCGGCTGACGCTCGCACAGCGAAACGCATCTGGCAGGAAATGGCACATCAACGATCGCAAATGCGCGGCGACTTGCGGCGGGCCCACGGCCCAGCTGGAGAGAAACGGTTGTGTCGGTGTAGGGCAATTCTAGCCACCCTATAGTATCGGTGAAACACCTGGGCAGCAAGAAGCACGAGAACCGCATCCACATCACTGACCTTCACTAAAATTGCTCCCTCTGGTGGAGCTCAGTGGTTCACGTCCGAACGCAATTATATGACCGTGATCGCTTTTTTGTAATTCAGAGCATTTGCCTTGGTTATAACAGGGTCCTTCAGTACTTTGGTGGAAAGTATAGGTGGACTCTGGTTATACCTTCGTCTTACGCACCATGCAGTGTTCGTAAAAAAAAGTATTCTCCTATGCTAACCATGACGAAAGCAATGCACGGGATGTGTATAGATCCTTTTCGTGTTTGCAGGGGTTCCGAAAGAGTTCTCATTAACCCCTCTGAAACACCATTCGTTACAATAGCCTATCAATATATGGAACTATCCAGCTGGCACCAGCTGCTTTTCCTTACGGTTATAGTTCACAAGTGAATTTTCTTGCTAAGTATAGAACAAGGAAGCTGCATACACGAGCTCAACACATGTGGCACGTTCCTTATATTTGAACACATCAAGAGCATGTGCTTATATCTATAAGGCAGAGTACTTTTTTTTCTTCCTTTGCTAATTTGATTGTCAAAAATGCATGATCGGAAGTTTTCTAGAGTCATTTACACAATGCTGCCACAACGCGGATAAAATGATCTGCTGGGGCTCTTACACAATACTCCTAGCGCTCTAAAGCTCTAATGAATGACTTGGAGTCCTCTCAACATAAAGTTTGACTGCCTTAGATAATGGGTTTGAGGTGCATGGAAGCCTTACCACGTGGCTCAGAAGACAACTCAAACAATAGCACAGCAAGGTTCGTGCACATGCACTTGCACCGAGCACTTCACTATATATATATATATTGTGGGCTCACAGTACGTCTCCGCGCACGGCGTCGCCAAGTGGCCCCCGAGAAGTGAAGCCTCACGACGCGGCACGACGGCGCACGGCGATAGACCCACCGCAGGTTCGAGCACCGACCCGAAAGACCTGGACGGCTCTGGCCGTACGCATGGGCGCTCTCCCAGGAACACACGGCGTCCAGGACAGTTAAGGCGTTTATTGATTGCCAATGGCCAACATGTGCCAGACTGCACCCAAACACACGGAGTACACTCGGCGCCCGCGGTTCCCGATGGCGAGGAAGGCGGGGTACACGCCGCGTCGAACAATGGTTTACGCGCGCGGGCCGAAATGCGTTCGCAAACGCTACCTAGCGCTTCCCGTCACCGACAATGGTCTGCGACGGTTCGGACACGCAAAATGTGACGCACTGAGCACCTGCGACTACCGCAAGGGCGGAACGCAAAGCCACTCAGCAAGCCACACTTACGCAAGCTGACAAAGCACGTGAACGTCCCCAGGCCGGGGCGTTGGGGGACGCAAATAGCTGGTCGCTCACGTACCTTGCAGCCTGCCTCTCGTGACCGGCGCTCGCCCCTGTCGCAGCCCGACTCCCCCGCGCACGGCGATCGTCCCCAGTCGGGGCTTCTTCCCTACGTCACGCCCCACGACCCAATCGCAGGGCCGCGTAGCATGACGTCACGGGACGCGGCCGCGGCGCCCGGGGAAAACGGCGCGCGGTCGAGGGGTAGGCATTTGGGAGAGGTTTTCCTCGCAATGGCGAATAAGTCCGGAGCCTTAGGCACAGCAGCGACTGCGCCCCGGTAGACCGAAGGACTCCCACATCCCTCTCCCCTTAAATGTCCCTACCAGCTGAGAAATAAGCCGGCGGCATGTAACACAAAGGAAAAGTCCCCTGTATCAGCCAGCATTAGATATTGCAAGGACGGCTACCCTCCTGCCTCCGTTCCAGCCCTTAAACACATATTAAAGAAACGAGAACAATGTAATCATGGCAGATACACTAATAGCATAGATATTTAACACGTACAGCAAACCCAGTGAAAATCGCGCACAACCATATAACTCAAAGGAAAAACTGTACAGCACACTGCCCCAGAATACCCCCAGAATAAATGTAATATCTGCTACACGAACACACACACACACACGCACAGAGACACACACTCGCAAATAAACACTAAAAAAAAAAAGTTAAAGAACCCCAGGCAGGTGGGCGCCGTCCGCGGCTGCGTCCGTTAGAGTCAGCGTGTGCCCCTAATGAGGATAGGGCACTGGGTGCTGGCACCTCTCCACTCTGCGCTGCGCGGGCCATGCCTTCACCGAATGGGGACGTATCAGAGGGGTGCCGATACACCCTCCTGGCACGTCCAGGTGGCCACACTCCGTGTTTTTGGACTGGTCTCCGTAGCTGTGGCAGGCGGGACAGTCGTTGGAGCAGGGAGTTTCCTTGTGGCTGGAGCGCCTGGCTGTGCCACCCAGCGCCGGCGTCGGCTGCGGCGGCGGCTCCTAGGGGCGACAAGGGCAGACGGCTTGTCCATCTTGAGCGCGAGTGCGCTGCAACTCGAAGCTACCGACGAAGGCGACTGTCGAGACAGAATGACAGCGGGAAGTCAGTTCCGGGCACCGGCAGCAGCAGTGCCAGCAGGAGTAGTAAATGCTGACGCCAGTCGTTTTCAAGAAGGAGCGAGCAGAGATGGGGGGCACAGGATGGAGGGTCGCGAAGCCAGCGGGACGTGGTTTTCGTCCCCTTTTGCACGCGCACACACGAGGCACCCGCGACACGTGCCCTTAGGGCTTGCAACGGATTCGGGCGCAGGCAACACCAATGTCTGAGGCGAGAGGGGTAGCAGCGATGGTGAAAGCCAGCTGGACGTGGTTTTCGTCCCCTTTTGCACGCGCACACACGAGGCACCCGCGACACGTGCCCTTAGGGCTTGCAACGGATTCAGGCGCAGGCAACACCAATGTCTGAGGCGTCCAATGTCTCAAACCTTCCCCTCATCTGACGCTCCCGTGGTCGCACGCCCCCGCTTTCCGGACACTTACGCGGCGAGTCTCAAAGACGAGACAACAAAAGAATGAGGGCACCAAGCGCCCCTCGACAGCTACGTACAATGGCGATGCGGGGTAAGAAGCGGGGCACTTTGAAAACAAGGCTATGCACACGAGGAAGGCTAAACCTATTATTCAAGCAAGAAGAAATACAAGCACTGAACAAACGGGCAAACTTTTTGACATCTAGTTAGGGCGGGCTGGAACCGTGGCGCGCTGGCCTCTGTGCGGGAAATCCCGAGAGGAAAGAAACACTCGCTCGCAGAGGCAGAAAGCAAGAGTAACGCGTTTCTTTTACCAGAAAGGTCTGGCAACGCGAGGGCGAATTCACAATGGTGGTCGTCGCCTGAGGGGGTATCGATGCGACGGCCGAAAGCGGTCGGAAACACCGGACGTGCTCTGTTCCCCGGAACACCCGAGATCGCTGGGCTCCGGCGCCGGCTCGACTGGCCTGCAATGGTAGGCTTTCAAGTCGGCAATGTGAACGCGGCCCCTGGTTCTCCCCGTCTGAGGATCCGTCAGCTCATACACAAGTGGTGAAAGTCGTTTCTCCACTCGGTAAGGCCCCAGCCATTTAGGAGCCAACGCTGCGGAAAACCCTTTGCTGGCGTCACTAAGAGCGTGGTTGCGTTTAAGCACCAAGTCACCGACCTGAAAGCAGACGTCGCGATGACTCTTGTCATACTGAGCTTTCTGCTGGGCTCGGGCGGCTCCCAAGCTGTCCCTTGCTCTAGAGAAAGCGCGGGCAAGCCGGGAGCGAAGCTGCGCTGCGTACGAGGAAAGGTCCCCTGGCGCATTCTCAACCCCTGCTCGGCGCTGCGTAACAATGGTTAGCGGATTCGCCAGTTCACGGCCAAAAATGAGGAAAGCGGGGGAGAAACTTGTTGAGCGGTTTTGCGCCGTCCGAATGGCGAACGCGAGTTCGTTCACGTGGTCTGCCCAATCCTTCTGGCTCCTGGCAAAGGCCGTGAGCATCGACTTCACAGTACGATTAAAGCGTTCCGTGAGGTTGGCCTGGGGGTGGTAGGGCGATGTGAGGCGATGCTCGATCTGAAGGGATGTACACGTCTCACGAAACACCCGAGAAGTGAAGTAAGACGCATTGTCAGTAATCAAACGCTCCGGAAATCCAAAGCGTGTGAAAACTTCCATTAGCTTATCCAACACTGCCCGAGCCGTCACCTTGCGGAGCGGAAATAGCTCCACCCACTTTGTAAAGTGATCGACCACTACCAAAAGGTGCTGAAAGCCCTGTTTACTCTTTGGAAAAGGCCCAATTAAGTCGCAGGCAGCAAACTGCCAAGGCCGCTGACTGTCAATCGGCTTCATTAAACCCGGCGGACGGCCACCGCGGGATTTCACCGTCTGACAGACGTGACAAGTCCGGCAATAACGGAAAACGTCGCGCTTCATACCAGGCCAGGTGACAGTGTGGCTGAGTCTTGCAAAGACCTTAGAGCCACTGAGGTGTCCAGCCAGCGGTTCATCATGAGCGTAGCGCAAAAGTGCGCGCCTCAGACTTTTCGGTATCACCACCTTAAACGGGTTAATTGATTCATCCTCGGTAGCGATATATCTAAGCACGAGCCCATCGTGGTCCAGCAGGTAGGAATCTTCGGAAGTACCAGCAATAAAAGCTGGCCCGGGTACTTCTGCGCTCGTTGCAACACCAGCAACGTTACGGCGCTCCGTTTCCGCTACTCTACCAGCAATTTCCTTGCAAAATGAATCCTCCTGCTGGGCCTTTAGGAGCTCTTCTCGGCTGAAAATAATCGCGGTCCCTCCAGAGTGAGAGCCGGTTCCATTACTTCCTTTTGGAGATACTGCAAAGGCCTCGTTCTCCGGTGTCGTGGTACGCGGCTGTCTTTCTGCGGCTAACTCCTTCTGCACCCGTGCGAGAACATCATGCGCGGTGACATCGTGTTCATTAAAGGCACAGTCATGAACGGTTAAGTTACCACCAGTGCCGGTCGATCTATTCACAACGCTCCCCTTTGGCTCGTTTACAACTATTTCCCCCACTGATGGAGAACTCTCGTCACCGCCCGGCTGTGCAACGCCGAAAACCTCTTTTACCGCAGTCTCCTCTATAGGTGGGGACCCGAAGACGGTCTCCCTCTCTTCCTCGGCCACTTCACCGCTCGCACAGGCGGGCGTGTCGGCGGCTTCCGTCTTTCGCCGCTCGCCTCCGGCATCAGCCGGGTGGGGAAGCGGCGCACGCGAAAGCGCGTCTGCGACGACGTTCGTGCTCCCCTTTCGGTACTGCACCGAAATGTCGTAGTGCTGTATTAGAAGTGCCCAACGTGCCAGCCGACCCGCAGGTTCTCGAAGCCTCATGAGCCAGCTGAGCGCGCTGTGATCCGTCTGCACGACGAATTTCGTGCCGTCTAAATAGACGTCAAATCTCCTCAGTGCAAACACAATCGCTAAGCACTCCTTTTCCGTCACGGAGTAGTTCTTCTCCGCAGGGAGCAGCGCCCGACTAGCAAAAGCCAGAGGGTGCAGGACACCATCGAATTCCTGAAGGAGGACCGCCCCCAATCCCAAATCGCTCGCGTCCGTCTGAACGACGAATTTCTTGGTCAGGTCAGGCAATCTGAGGCGAGCTGTCTCGGCGATGGCTCGGGACAAGCCGCGGAATGCCTGCTCCTGCTCCGGTTCCCAACGCCACTCCACAGACTTCCCCAACAACTTTGTCAGCGGTGCCTGGAGTTTCGCACAAGATGGAATAAATGACCGGTAGAAATTGGCCATTCCGAGGAAGCGGCGGAGGCCGCGTACATCTTTGGGGGCGGGAAAATCCAGGAGAGCCCGGAGCTTCTCCGAATTCGGCTCAATGGAGCCTCCTCCTAGGGTGAACCCCAGCAAGTGGACTCGAGTTTGCGCCACTTGTGCCTTTGCCGGATTTAGCGTCATGCCCGCTGACCTGATCCTCCCAAGTATGTCCCCAACGTGACGTATGTGCTCCTCAAACGTTTCGGAATAGATCACGATGTCGTCGAGGTAGCACATGGCATGGGACCATTTGGCATTGCCCAGAACCCGATCCATTAGCCTCTGAAATGTGGCTGGGGCGTTGCACAGACCAAATGGCATTCGCTCAAATTGAAACAGCCCACGATGGCACGTGAAGGCGGTCTTTGCTCTGTCCTCGGGTTCCACCTCTACTTGCAAGTAGCCCTT
Organism: Dermacentor albipictus; assembly: GCF_038994185.2. Lineage (NCBI taxonomy): Eukaryota > Metazoa > Arthropoda > Arachnida > Ixodida > Ixodidae > Dermacentor > Dermacentor albipictus. The sequence continues at coordinate 342,432,396 of NC_091821.1, forward strand.
AGCAGCGTCCAGAGTCGTGAAATACTTCGCTGAACCTAGGCTGCCCACAATTGACTCGATGGTTGGCAACGGATAGGCATCTTTACGGGTAAGTGCGTTCAGTCGACGGTAATCAACGCAAAGGCGGAAACTACCATCCTTTTTTGGAACCAGGACGACAGGAGATGCCCAGGGGCTATCGGAACGCTTGATGACACCGGTCGCCAGCATCTCGTTAAGCACACCATCGATAGCCTGTCTCTTGGACAGGCTAACCGGCCTGGGGTTGCACTTCAAAGGACGCGTATCCCCAGTCTCGATCCTGTGGCGTACAAGGTCAGTGCAACCTGGGTCTTCTGTGAACAGGTCGTCATAGCTGAACAGAACTTCGGACATGTCAGATTTTTGTTTGAGCTCCAGCCCTACCGCACGGGCGATCAAAGGGTGGAACAAGCCACCTCGCGCAGGCACGTCTATCTGAGCGGTAGTGCACGCAGAATACTGCGCCAGAAAGGGCTCAACCCCCTTATCTAGCGCGCCGTGCGGGCCCGCCACTCGCTCGGCGGCGACACATGCCGGAGGGTCAGCGAAAAGCCTCAAAGGGGACAACGGTCCCACCCTATAGCCTCCGTTCGCAATGTCTACCACTATACGGGTCTTACGAAGAAAGTCACGACCCAGAATCACGGGAACACTCAAGCCAGGCAAATGAATGAAGCGATGGCGCCTCGTTCGACCATCCCAACGAACAGACAGCCTCGCTGCCCCGCCTGCGGGAACGGAGCCGCTGGCTAGGTTAAAAGTTGCTCGGCATTCGCGCAAGTGAACAAAGCGCTGCTGCAAGAGGGTCAAAACGTCGTCGCCAAACAAAGACGCACTGGCCCCTGTGTCGAGGAGCGCGGCAAATTCGCGACCAGCAATAGTGACAGTGACGAATGGGGCGAATGCATCCGCGGGAAAGCCCGCACGACACACGGAGGGAGCGACAATCACTTCGGTCGGACGTGCGTTCACGCCCGACCCCCATCCCCGTTTCCCTGCCGGAGGGTGCGTCTGGGGCAGTAACGAGCAATGTGGCCCAGCTCACTGCACTCAAAACAGCGGGCTCCGCCGCGCGCATTCCTGCGGTTGAAAGCACTCTGCCCCGGTCGTCCTCCTTAAAGCCCCTCAATCTCCCAAAGTAGCGCCATTCACTTCTCTCCTCCTCCGCTCGGCGCGGCCTCGACGGTGGCGCCGCCGGCAGTGGGCCTGCCGTAGCAGACGACGGCTAACACGCTACGGGAGGAAATCCGCGGAAAAGTTCGTTCGAGTCCTGCGGAGCAGTTTTTTCAATCTAGATCTTGCTTTGTCAGTCGGTAACTGGCCTTAAGAATGTCGTGTCGGATTTGCGGAAGAAATAGAGAAAAGCACCATTATTCAAGGCGGATTTAAGGCGTAAAGCGCGCGCACGTTGAAAGTGCGTGTTGCTGAAACACGACACAAGCACGCGGTGTGCTCAGACACGCGAGTAATTACCAGAGTTTCAGGTTTTGACAGCGCGAAAGTATGTGCACGTGGTTTCGTAGGTTAATTTACGTACCTGCAGGATGCTTTTGTTCGGCCGGCGCGTGAGAGATTCCGACTGTCTGCGGTCAGCAATGCCTGGCAGCAGGGCCGTTTCTGTTCCGCGCCTTTTACAGATGTACGTAGCTCATGCACAGGTTGTGGTGGCCATGAGCAACGTTTTCACACATAGGCGGTATAGATAATTTTAACAACTTACCAGCATATGAAATCGTTATTTATTTATTACAGTGCAAATGGTTAGAATTTGATAGAAAAGAAAGAAGGAACTTGATGGGACAACTGGAAAGAGGTTCAGAAAATAATTATCCCCCTCCCTCATTGGCACCAGCAACACTTTTGTTGAAGTGCTAATTTTATCTCTGTATACTACGTGCGTCTGTATTCTTTTGCGTTGTAAGTTTTCACAAGGAAGCAGTGTTGCGTTAACTGGAACAGTCAAGGCACACAAGACAGAAGAAAAGTTGATTCTTGGGTTTTACATCCCAACACCACGATCTCATAAGGCACGCCATAATGGGGGCTCTGGATTAATTTTTTTTTTGCAGCTGGGGTTCTTTAACGCACCCCCAATGCACTGGACACGGGCCCGTTTTGACACGGGCGTCAAAAGAAGAGGTTGGAGGAGCCGTGTCACTTAACAAAGCCGCGCGTTCTTTGCCACTTGCTCGAAGTCAGCCCGCCCGATCTTGTGAATCCACATTTTTCTTCGTTTTGCGTTGCGCCCGGCGGATGGTAAAACAAAAAGCTTTTTGCCGTCACTGGGTCTGTTGTGGCAACCGTAGGCGCAGCAGCACGGCATCGCAATTAAGCACTCGGCCCTAACACATTGTATAAAACTACCGCGCTCCTTCAAACCGCCTGCCGTACTTCGTCGCGGAGGCCCAAAAATGGGGGTCGCAGGCCCAAGATTGGGGGTCGCAGCGCGCTGGAAAGAAAAGATATACAAAAGCGCGGCGCCTGCTCTGCGCCAGAAAGAAAAAAATATACAAAAGCGCGGGGCCCGCTTTCACGTGACACAGATTGGCCAATGGGGGAGCGGAGGAGGCTGGGGCGACAGGAGGAGTGGAGGAGGAAGCGCCTGGGTGAGCGGGGTGGCGGAAAGATCTAAGAATGGCGCTACTTTTGGAAAATTGAGGGGCTTTAGTCCTCCTCCGCCCGCTGCGCTGCCCTCAGGCCGTTCGGGACATGCGTCTTCCGCTGGGCGCGCGCTGCTGCGGATTGCTTGGCGTATTCGAGGGGGCGGATTGGGCCTTTGCTCCGCACTGGCCGCGCTCCGCGCGTATGCATGAGGATCCAAGGCGCGTTCGCTGATTCCCCAAGCTTGCCGGTTTTCAAAGCCCACCGCAAAGGTGGAATGCGCGGGCGATTGCTGTTGGCGTGAACGGAAAAGGGTTCCCGTCCATGCACAGCGCGGCTCTAGCGCCTCGCTTGCGGGCGGTGGAGGGCGGTAGGCACGCATGGCCAGCAGGTCGCCTTGTATACGCTTGGCCTCGGCGGCCATGTCCTCCAGATCACGGAACCGACTTCCGCGCAGGTAGGCCGCAAAGGTTGGGTGAGCCTGCCTTATCACCCTCTCGACTCTCTCGTCGCTGGAGGCCGTCGGCTCCGCCATCTGGAACAGCTCCTCCATCGCTCGCACATACTCGAGGAGTGATTCGTCCGGGGCTTGTGTCCGCAACTCGAGCTCGCGCCGCATTCTACGATAGTAGTCGACAGGCAAAAATTCGTGGCGGAGAGCCGCCTTGAAATCTTCGAGCGTCGTTGCGCGGTGGCCGGAAAGCCTGTACCACTGTGCTGCTCGCTCTGTAAGAGCAACGGGCACAACCCGAGCCAGCATTTCGCGGTCATCAAGCCCCACAGCTGCCTGATAGTGCGCCAAACTGTCAAGGAAGTCTGTGACACTAACCGCATCCGCGTACCCGCGATATGTGGGCACTGCCAGCTTAACCACCGGCCGCGAGTGCCTTGGCGACTCCAAGGAACTCCGGAGGGCACTCGAAAGGGACTCAATTAGTCGCGTGGCTTCGCCAAGCAACGCCCTCGCGTCCGGTGCGCTCGTCTCATCAGGAGCGTCTGCAGGCGGGATTTGGGCAGGCTGGGGCACCTGCAACCCTCCCCTCATTTCGGTTAGCGGTACCTCGCTCAACCCTACGCGACTCGAGGCCACCTCGCCACCTCGCACAACGGTGCTCGCGGCAGGCGGTAACCCCCTACTCCCTCCGCGCTCGCCGTCGGTGGTGGAGGCCAACGCCGCGAAGCTGCTCAATGCGGGTGGGGTTCGCGGCAGTCTCCCCTCTTCCATGGCGGCAAGCTCATCGTTGCTTATCGCTGCATTGAGAGATCCACGCCCGTCGTGGAGCGGCGTGGACATATCACACGCATCTGGTAGGTTTGCGCCAACTAAGCTTGCACTCCGTGGTTCGTGCTCTGGGAGTTGAGCTGTGCCTCCACGCTCGACACCAGCATCGGCTGAGTAATCGAACAGGGCGACATTCGCGAGAGTCGTCAACAATGACGACTCCTTGAAGCTGGAAAACATGGCACGGCCGGCCGATCAAGCGGGTCTCCGGCTCGTTACGCACCGCAGCAATGCAAAGGCAGTTACTGCCCCACGTTGGGCGCCAAAAATGTGGGCTCACAGTACGTCTCCGCGCACGGCGTCGCCAAGTGGCCCCCGAGAAGTGAAGCCTCACGACGCGGCACGACGGCGCACGGCGATAGACCCACCGCAGGTTCGAGCACCGACCCGAAAGACCTGGACGGCTCTGGCCGTACGCATGGGCGCTCTCCCAGGAACACACGGCGTCCAGGACAGTTAAGGCGTTTATTGATTGCCAATGGCCAACATGTGCCAGACTGCACCCAAACACACGGAGTACACTCGGCGCCCGCGGTTCCCGATGGCGAGGAAGGCGGGGTACACGCCGCGTCGAACAATGGTTTACGCGCGCGGGCCGAAATGCGTTCGCAAACGCTACCTAGCGCTTCCCGTCACCGACAATGGTCTGCGACGGTTCGGACACGCAAAATGTGACGCACTGAGCACCTGCGACTACCGCAAGGGCGGAACGCAAAGCCACTCAGCAAGCCACACTTACGCAAGCTGACAAAGCACGTGAACGTCCCCAGGCCGGGGCGTTGGGGGACGCAAATAGCTGGTCGCTCACGTACCTTGCAGCCTGCCTCTCGTGACCGGCGCTCGCCCCTGTCGCAGCCCGACTCCCCCGCGCACGGCGATCGTCCCCAGTCGGGGCTTCTTCCCTACGTCACGCCCCACGACCCAATCGCAGGGCCGCGTAGCATGACGTCACGGGACGCGGCCGCGGCGCCCGGGGAAAACGGCGCGCGGTCGAGGGGTAGGCATTTGGGAGAGGTTTTCCTCGCAATGGCGAATAAGTCCGGAGCCTTAGGCACAGCAGCGACTGCGCCCCGGTAGACCGAAGGACTCCCACAATATATACTTGTGGGTATTGCACGTAGCTGCCCTTTCAAGTACTATACCGGGAAGCTTATTGGAGGTCCGTTTGCTGAAGTCCATGGGACATATATACGACTTCCTTTTCTGGATGTGGAGCTTCAGTACTTGTTTGTGACGTCCTTAGGAGATTTGGTGTTGTCTGGGACTGGAGCATTTCCAATGACAAACCTGGCATGATGAACGCCTGAATGTAACAATGTAGCTCGATTATCGCCATTTATCCTACGCTGCATGGGCTGCCGCTTTACTGTACAGATCCACGTCGCAACTCCGAGCTCGTTTTGTGTTATGAGGTGGTGTTGGCTCCTGTCATACTTTCTGAAGTTTAGAGTACTTTCACAAACACTGCACTGTACCTGTAGACCCTTTGATAACATTTATGCAATGGATCTCATGTCATAACAATTTCTCTTCTTATGACTTTTGTTGCAGTGAGTGCCCACTATAAATACTAGGGAAAAAAAACTTAGTGACCATGAGAAATATGGTAGAATCCTGCATATTTCACTGCGTGTGTTCGAAAAAAGTTTTGCACTCACCACTGCACTGTTCTTGCTTTAATTTTGCTGAAAGGTCGCATTTTCGAGTCTTCGTCGTTTAGTATAACACTCGGCACAGTTAATTGCCTGGTTTTTAAGAAGCAAGTGCAAAGAGAGCTCTCAGCCAGACTCTAGGACTTTCTGCAAAGATGGATAGCTGTGCCCACTCAAGGTTACCTGACCTGCCCCAACCATCTGGCACTTGCTGTATCACCGCACCCTGGCCTGTCACGAGATTACCCTTCTGGCTGGACCCACTACGCCCATCCTGCCAGTCTGCTCGGCCGCTGCCATGGCGAGACCTAACCTCCTACCCTCCTATCTTCTTTACTCCCACTTAATGGCAATTGGGTAATCCGCAAGGGAGGCAAACTTTACAGTACATGCCGCATGGGACCGCTCAAAGCTTTCTCTGCCCAGTAATGACTGTTAACTTCTGTATAACCTCTTATGAAAACCTTACAATAAATGAACATGCCATTAACACATTAAATAAAAGAATGTGACATAGTTTATTGGTCAGCGGCACTAAAGCTGCATCTACCTCACCCCCGTCATACCCACACTGTACGCCGACTCGCTCTGCTCTGCTTAATTGGCAGAAGCCCTCCATGTCAGGCTTTATGGTAAAGCATACGAAAAATTAACATCTACAGCAGAAGTCAAATGGGCAGCTTATATGCAGGTTTAGAGCAGTACAACTTTTGTTGGTGTGGCCAACAGAGTAGTGGCAGCAGAGTGATCCCAGGCCACACGTAGTACGAAGGTCACTTTCCAGTCCGCACCCTCCCTCTCTCTCTGTTCATATATATATATATATATATATATATATATATATATATATATATATATATATATATATATACATACGTACGTACATACATACATACATAAACGCCAGACCCCACCCCGGCCGCAACGTCCCACACACATACACATGAACGTTTCACACATTCATTCGTTGTTCATTGGCTTTTAAAACTGGATCATCCAGAGAAAGGTTCAGCCTACATACATATATATATATGTATATATATGTGTGTGTGTGTGTGTGTGTGTGTGTGTGTGTGCTTGTGTGTGCGTGTTTGTAGAGAGAGAGAGGGAGATATGGCTTACGCCCCCAGTTGAAAAATAGTTGGTACGCCACTGCCAGCTACAATTAGTAGATAGCAATATGTGCTGTGAATTAGGAAGTTAATTAGTGATGTTTTGTTAATAGTTTAATATGTGTTTGAAATTTTTCATGCAAGTAATGTACGCTTCTTTGAATAATCTAGCCCAAGGACTAGAATTATGCAATCTGCCGTAGGCGATGTTTAAAAATTCTGTAAAACTTAAAAATAATTACCCCGCAGACAGACTTAAAAGTTCAACCTCCCAAGCAGTACTACTTCATGATTTCTTCTTTACCACCATTTACAGTTCATAGTGCAAAGTGGTAATTATAACAAAATTTTTTTAAAAGTTACATTAACCTTCATATTCACAAACACGACCTGACTCGAATGTCTTCCTCACCTCTACCAAGAAGGAGGCAGCATTGCTCCTCAACCGGAGGGACCGTTTCTTTTTGCTCCATGATTCAAGGAATAAGCAGATGCCAGAGAAGCACCCCTTACTTCAGGCGCCTTTGAGTAAATGTTAAAAACATCCAATTACACAGCTTTGGAATCTGAGTGTTATCAAAGCGCAGTAATTGGCAACAGCGCTCTCAAATCAGTGGAGTGGAGGCACATTTGTGGACATAGGGGCAAGGACATCCGATGCACCATTTACGAGAAAGTTGGACACAGATGCATGAGACAGCTAAGTTGACATCACCAGTGTTGCTACAGTGACATTTCCATTGCATACATCTTCAATAGAGAATGTGTCAACTATAGGGCCCCCATTTTGTAGCACTGCCTTCCACTAAATTCTCTGCTACTCGTATTACCTACTATTATCCAATAACGTGGGCAGAGCATCGCTCCACTGACAAAAAAAGAATTTAAAAAATCGCAAAAAAGAATAGCATCAGAAAAGGCATTACTACCAAACTGCAGCCTAGATGCATACTACAGTAACAAGCAGTCCCAGTCATTCTGTGAAAACTGCAGGAAAGCTGGCTAAATAACCAACATAGGCTGTTAATGTCCTTTTAAGTTTAAGCATCGAACTAAATAAAGCTTTATCTGAGAGATAGCTGTCTAACCCAATAGAGTGGACCACATTGGTTGTTTGTAAGGGAATTAATCTGTTCCCACAATTGCTTAAGCTGCATTGTGGCCGTTTAAACCATGCAATGAAAAAAAAAACTTCAGTCCAAATTTAAAAACCAAGAAGTGAACGCTGGCAAACATTTTGAAATTTCAGGCACCTTTGAGCGAATTTTTTACAGCGAATTTACAGCTTGGGAATGAAACAGGACTATTTAATACTGTAGGACCTCAGCTGTGCAAATGTTTAGCAATCGCAGCAAGACTTCACATGATTTGCAATATGTATGACATAGATTTAGACAACACCTAGCCAAGACCTACGTTGGAAAAAAAAAATGTAAAACCTAGACATTTACCGATTTCTTCAGCCATTCCAATGTGTGGTCTAGACTATGTGTTGATTGAAACCTGACCATCCAGTACTTTCATTTAAGAAAATCTGTGCTGGCATAGGACATTCCAGATGGAAAATTTGTTTGAGCAAAGCTTAAAAACTATGAAGTGTTGTTTGAACAGACTTCTGCAACGAACTTCATTGTGGCTTACTGATGGCAGATCATGGCAAACAACTGAAAGCAAGGAAAGAAAAGGCACAGGAAGGACAGACATGAGCACTCACTTTAATATCAGTCAAGAAAAGAAAAGAAAGTTGAAAGTCAGCATTAGTGTGTAATCTTGTTCCTTGCATTTCCACACTTCCAGTAATTAGCCAAGACTTTTCACAACAGAACAAATCATTCTAGTCAGTTTCCTTCCGGACATCACTTGGACTTTGAAAATGCAAGAATGCTTGACATTACTTAACAAGAGAAAACAAGTCGAGCACTTATTTGAATACTATTATAATTTCAAACTGCCAGACATTTATATGCAATTTAAAATAAAGTGAGGGCACTTCCATGTCTGTTTAAAAACTAGTAATTTCAATGACATTTAAGTGTGCTTAAGAACTTAATACTGCTACTTTCCCTTTCCTACATAAGGTGGTGGTCTTCTGTGCTAACAATCTATAAGGTGCTTTTGGTGCCACTGCGTCGGTGAACTTTATAACTGCATGAGTGCTCTTTAGTTATTACCTTTAGCTTCTCGAAAACCATTGTATCATGACCTTTCAAACTAAATATTTTTCTAACTGCAAATTTTCTCTGATAGTTTCCTGCATGTGCGAAAAGTTAATATTTCCCTGCATATTTACAAACTTTCGAACACCAATATTATACAAGCAATAAGCTTAAAGCGCTTGCACACAATGTCACCAGTATTCTACCAAGCGATAAAATTGAGGTGCTTGTGTACAATAAACCTTTGACGCAACTTAGAAACGCTGTGTTCACATACTTCCTCAAGCGGGAAAGCAATGTGTAGTTACGCCTTAATATAGCTTTGCAAATTTTTCAACAAGGTGACTTCATATTTTGTAGTTCTTGAATTGTTTCTTTTTCTTAAGAGTGGGAACACAGGCAAACACAAGTTACTCAAAAGCATGCAATATGCAAAGATCCAGCTTTGGCCCTTACACCTGCTGTTACAGTTTTTTGCTTTTAGATCTTTAACCTCTTAACTGCCTATGACGATTCAACTATTCATGACAAAGATTGCACTATCTTGCAACTTTGACACACAAATACAAACATAGTGTATTCAGCAATTTTTTTCAACAAGAGCAGTAAAAGTAATATGGGCATGGTATATTTTTATAGAAGAAAAGTGGCATAAGTGGAGATTTTAGAAAAATTTACTTTTTATTATTATTTTTTTTTTGAAATTTCCCATGGCAGTTAAGGGCTTACATAAGGTGTTCACAGCATTTAGGTTCAAGAAATAGAATGCTTTTCTGGATTTTACAGTTGCATGAAATGATACTCAATGCAATTCATTGCCAGCTGAGTCCCACATGCACCAATACTATTATAGATGTGTGAAATGGGTCTTCCCTGGTGGCATCAATGAAGGACGTACACCATACAAAGTCAAGCTTGAGGAATCCTGGGCACACACCAGCCTCATTAAGAGCGCAATTGAGCAAATGTATCGGATGGTTCAGCATAACAAGGATGGCAGCTGTTTCCATCACAGGCTAGGTGATGTTCCGAATTTTATCACTAAAAATGGCTTTAACGTGTTCCCTTGCATGCATTTAATTTAACTACACCTACAGCAAGCTTTGGATTTTTTAACAAAGGATGCTCTCAGTGATGACAAGTGCAGGCGATTTCACTCTTGTATCAATACAAAAAAAGTGAGAAATGTCACAAAATAAAAGATACATCAACAGAAGGTGCTCATCTACCTTTGTCTCATTATTTATGCTGCTTTTCCTTGTCAATATGACTAACACGCTGACTCTGGTACCATTCTGCACCAGGAATATTTTAGTAGGCTGAATAGACCACTGAAGAGGCTTCATACACTATTCATGTGCCTATGGCAATATTGTGAATAATGCGCATCACCCAAGGTGACCATGCTGAAAAGTAGTAGCAGTACCAGCTTTTAGGGACATTTTTATTTGATTGGACCCTTTATAGCAGACCTTTGGACTTTAATGCCCTTCCAACATGCAGAAATGTCATAAGGAGCTCAGATGTGCTTGTATGGAGCGCAAAGGCTTCAACTAGATAACCAGCTTTGTCAAATAATAAAGTTGCAGCTGGTGTGCCCTGGAAACATCTTGATGGAAGACTTAATAAGCAAATGCTATGATGAGTACCTTGGAAAATGACATCCACAGAACAACACACTTCAGCAGATGACAAATCAGTACTGCCGTCTTTTATTTGTTATCATTTAGAATAAGCCTATGTCTTCCTATGTATTTAAATCCTTCTCTGTACAGACTATGCAACAATAGCACTTCAAGAACTCCAGCATACACAATGTATTCTAGACATTGCAGTTTTATCTTATAAAGCCTACACACTATGTTTATTAAAATGGTTTCATTCAGCAACCTTCAAAGTACAAAAATCCCGACTAAGAATGCACACCCTGTGGTACACCTGCTTATCAGCGGCTTTCACAACGTTGAAGGTAAAGGCACATTCATCACTTGTGCGAGGCTTTACCACATCAAGGCTTGATGTGAAAAAACAAGATGGCATCCTGCAATCCATATATCACCATTTGTTTATATACTGTATGAATGCTTACTTGCAACAAAAAAAAAAACACACCTTAAAAAATAAACAGTGTGTGTAAAAAAAGGGAAGCTCTCACAAACTCATTATTTGTATCAATGATCCATACGAATGGGTAAGTAAAAGAGCCGCATATGCAGCTTGCTGTGCAGATGAGTGAGAGCAGAAAAGTAAAAGCGGTGAATACCCCTACCAGCAACAACAGTGCAAAGCTCTATGCAACAGGTCACTCCATCTTGAGCAAAAACACCATCACAAATGCATTTTCTGTGCCAGACAGCCTTGGCGACTCCCACGCTGCAGTTCACTCACTTCCTCAACTGCACTGCTCCATCATGAATTTCCTTTTGGTAGACGAGTATGTACAGCACATAGAAGGATGGCACAAGCACAGCAACAATGACAACAATCGCAATTATACCGCACCATCCTATGCCACAGTCTGCACCACTTGATGAATCGGGCTGTGGACGTGAGACAGGACGGTCGACTGAGCTGTCCTCAACTTCGTCGATTTGGATGCCGTCATCTCCCGCACCACGTTCTTGCAAGGCTGCTTGCACTTTATCGTCGAGGTTCTTCCAATAGCGGATTGCTTTGTCCGGCGGTGACTCTGCACCATCGCTGGCAAGAGAGATGGTGTTATCAGCAGGCACATTTGTGTCAACAAGCTGTCCTGTTGCAATGTGGATGCGATCAGGGACTTTGATCACAGTGAGGGCAAAGAAGTCCTGGTCACTAAGCAGGTTGTTGGAGTGTCGCAAGGCGCCAACCTGTAAATGTAATAGAGGAAAAAAACCTTTACAAGCTATATGTGCTTTCTACTCCACATAAATTACATGTTCATTAATATTCACATTGCACTGAACAAGTGGACATGGGGTATAAGTCAGATGAAAGGTTTAAAAGACATTGTGGGCCATTAATGGTTAAGCGATGGTTGCCACTTTAACAAGAACATTGTGCTCTTAATTTTTCACCACTGTGTAGTAGCTTTTTTTGACAAGCCCCAATGTAAAATATTTTGGCATTATTCCAAATGATTACACAGTGGAGTTTGTGTCTTCAATTTGTTTGCCTTATTTCTTTCGTATTCGACAATATAAAGTTGCATACAAAGCCAAAAAGATGAAGTAAAGAAGTTACGCATCCATATAAATGTGAAAGAACACACTTGTCGACGGAAAGATCACATCTGATCGAAATGGAATGAGTGATTAATCTCCCTTAACACTACCAAATAGGTGACATACACTGTTCTGTACGTGTCCCACTTTCCAGCTAGTTTTGAAAGTACCATATGCGAAGCTTTCGACGCGAGCAACTCGGCATTCAGAGTTATTTTCGCAATGTCGTGAACGTCCTGCTTAGAAATGTGCCAAGTTCAACGCATGGCAGCCGCCCTTGTATGTACAAATGCCAAATGATCAGTGCAATCGTAGGATAAAAAAAACTAAGCAAAGGTAATGCTCACCGTGCATCCGTAACGGAGCGCGATGCCTTGCAGTGTTTCGCCTTCAACAATACGGTGCTCAAACACTGCCGCAGGTGGAGCCCTTCGAGCTCCAAGTTTGTTTCTGTCGCCGGTGTCTCTGGAACCGTTCTGACCTCCACGAAGTCTGAGTTCTGTCGCATCATCCCAAGTGCCGACTTCATCAGAAGCGACGTCGTCTCCGTCGGCGAAAATAAAAGCCTGTTGTTCGTCTCCTTCCGAATTAGTCCTCAGGAGGCCTCGGTGATAACGAGGACCCCGGTGACGGCTCTTGGGCTTAGACAGCGACCATCTTTTGGGAAGGGACACCATGGCAAGGAGATAACAGAGAACAGGCTGATGACCATCATCACGCCCGACGTTCACTTTTTACTGTGGTACCTATGCTGAAGGTACAGGTAAAAAAAACGTCCCGCGCCGTTTCAGATGCACGTAGGTGAGAAGGCAGCATGTCAATGGAGCTAGCAGGCTAGCACAAACAATTATTTGTCGCTACAAACACCGTACAGGGTCCCATCCTCTATCCAATCTGTCTTTGGTGCGGTGCGTAAGTACAGTGGCTGAAATATTCCAGCCACTGTAGCGTAAGTTAGCCAGCTGGCGGATTACAGGATATGGATATATGGATATGCGGGTAGGCTTCGATGTGACGTGACAGCGCCAGCCATTCACACCGTGTTCGTGAAAACTGAAAGTTAAAATTGAAGAACTTATTGGTTAATGTAAAACAATAAACCACAGAGATATTCCCAAACGAAAAGGCAGTGTATTCACAATAATTTGTTGTTATTCCACGTTATATTTTTTTAAATATTTTTGTTTGTGCAAATGATAAAATTAAACAACACCGCCACCACATTATTTTACACAACGCACTCGTTCATTCATCTTTGTAGAAAGCGAACTATTTAAATACCAACTTTCTTTTATGATAATCTGAGTTGTAATGAACATTTTTTTTATGAGCGTTAATATTATGAAAGCACGTTTAGCCCGACTACAAAACACTGCTGGCCACTATAATCGGACGTGACGTCAACTCCGCAAAATTTGCTTCCGTCCTTTTCCTGTGGAAGCCGAGAGGCTTTGGTTTGGTAATTCTGCAATCGCGGCTCATCTGAGGTAAATATGGATGAAATTTTGGTTTTCTTGCCTATAGTAACATGTTTAATCGCTTATATTTCGACTGTCATATGTATTTATTCACCACAATGCGTCAACGCCGCATGTTTGGCAATGATATCACGGTTACGGCTCAGCATGTTTGGTGCTTTCGGTGACTGAGCTGTACATTCGCCCGGCAGTCAAGAATTCCATTGTAGCAAATGACTCAAACTTACATTTCATCACATATGTGTGCAGGTCGTGATGGGGAGGTACTCGGTTGACCCGGATAATGCAACCAAGTGTATGTGTCAAAAGTCGGCGAATGGCTGTCGTCCGATTTTTCATCTGCATATGCCGAATTTCGAACAGTAGGGTTTGCGTGGTGTGTAATTTTAATCGTCTGTTTTTGTTGCAGCGTGCAAGGCACGGGGCTCCAACCTCCGGGTGCACTTCAAGGTTCGTTGTGCTGATCCTCCTTGTTTCAGCTTCGCCGCATGTTGCGATAGTTACCGTCGTGCGACATTTGTAGTACAGGACAGTAATCATTCGCGTGTCTTGCTTGTCACACATCGCGATATGATGTTGTGACCTAACGAATGGGCTTTGGATTGTGCGTCGCGCAGAACACCCGTGAGACGGCACAGGCGATCAAGCACATGCCGCTGCGTAGGGCCCAGCGCTACCTGAAGAACGTCATCGCGAAAAAGGAGATCGTGCCTTTCCGGCGGTTCAACGGTGGCGTGGGCCGGAAAGCTCAGGTAAGTGGCTGCTCAGTCGCCGGGTTGTGCATTTTGATGTTGTATCGTGTTCCAGATAAAACAGCCGCAAATAGCAGTGTTTTAATTGGCTAACGTCATAAAATGTCGTTTGGAACGTGATGCAGCATGATTGCCTTGGTGAGAGCAGCATTCCGGGCAAGCTGGTAATCCATTGCTTAAATGATATTGCGCGACATAAAAACGACACGGACGTGAAAGAAGACGACACACCAAGCGCAAACTTGCAACTAAGTTTATTGTGCCACTGCGTCATTTTATACATGGTAGGCAACGTAGATCGCGCATGCGCTTACAAGGAAATGAAGTGCGAGCACAGCAACAATGTCAAAAACGGCTCTGGGGGTTTCTTGGCGATCCACTGTCGTGATCATGGGTGCAAGCCTCTTGAGGATCAATGTACGATTGTTTCCCGTGGCAGTACGCAGCTCATCCGTGAGATATCTGAAGCGCAGATGATCGCGAAATTGGGTGATGCGTGTGTCAGCTTCCCGTCTCTGGCTCTCACAGAAAAAGAATTACTTTACTTGGACGCGGCATCACACGACACATAACCATGTTGCATGAATTCGCACTTCATTTCCTTGTAAGTGCATGCGCGATCTACGTTGCCTGCCATGTATAAAATGATGCAGTGGCACAACAAACTTAGTTGCAAGTTTGCGCTTGGTGTGTCGTCTTCTTTCACGTCCGTGTCGTTTTTATGTCGCGCAATATCATTTAAGCAATTCCCTTGGTACTTTGCGTGATAACTTCACATACTTTGCGATTGCAGTGAACTTCTGCTGATGAACGTACGCGCATCCTACTTTCAAGATGTATGCTGTTTTCTTACCCAGTTATTCACCGTTATCCTGAGACGAGCTATACTTCGCCACTTTCTTGCAGTAGCATAACTTGGCCGTTGCATCTTTGTAGTGTCTCGGACATAACTTATGCACAAGATAGACTTAGTTATAAATCACCAGCCAACCATGTGGCCTTGCGCAACTGGTTTGCAATGGCGACAGCCCGGTCGTGTCATGGGATACATTTATCACTCATGGATAATAATTGCAAACCATGGGCAAATGACGAGTCTGCTAAAGCCACATTTTTTTGCCCCCCATCTCCTCCTCATTTCGGAAGGTGGACAGGCACTACCTTTCACAGTGAATATTCTTGCATCCACATATTGAAGATGGAAAGGCTCTTGTTGTGTGTTGCAGGAATACACTGTTAGAGGGAACACACTAAGGGTGCATTCACACTGGAGCCGTTGCGTGCAATTTTTTATGGAGGACCCTTTCAGTGCCAGTAGCTGCCACTGTTTACATGCAATGATCATCATCATTGTTAGCCTATATTTTTGTACACTGCAGTATGAAGGCCTGCGCCAACTGATTGCAACTTGCGCCGGCGAATTTCCTAATTTCATAACCCTACCAAGATTTCTGCCATCTTCAACTGCGCTTGCCTTCTTTTGGCACCCATTCTGTAACTCTTGTGGTGTACCGGTTATGTATCCTACGCATTACATGGCCTGCTTAACTCCAGTTTTTTCTCATGTCAATTAGCATATCTGCTATTCCCATTTGCACTCTAATCCGCACTGCTCTTCCTGTCTCCTAATTTTACACCTAACATTCCTCGTTCCATCACTCTTTGCGCGGTCCCTAACTTGTTCTCGAGCTTCTTTGCCTACCTCCAAGTTTCTGCCCCATATGTTAGCAATGGAAGAATGCATTGATTGTACACCTTTTCAATGATAGTGGTAAGCTTCCAGCCAGGATTTGGCGATGTCTGCTGCATGCACACCAACCCTTTTTTGTTTTTGTCAGCACTATTAACTCGTACCATGTCACGATTGATAGGGGCAGTAGGTGCCTGGTTAGCATGGTTGCCAGTACATATAGAGGTACTGTCAAAGGTTAGCAGCTACAGCAGAACTAAAACCACGACAAAAGAGAATACGCAACTGAGCTGTTGGATTATAAAAGAAGACTGGATTATTTATAGTCATTAAATTAAAAAAAAAGTTTTTGTGATGAAAACTGGTTTCAAACTGACTAGCACAAGAAAAGCCGTTTCTCCAAAGCAGTGTCACTTATGTACATTTTATAGTTGACAATTACAAGCCCCCAACCTCAATGTGAACAAGCTATAACTTGTGTGTCCACTGCAATGTTTTTAGCACTGTGCACATCATAGGCCACACTGTAATGTTTCCTTAGGCAGTGCACACTTGGATATATTTCAGAAATCAGTACAGCAGACAAATTTTTGTTTGCATGTTATCAATAAGCTGTTTGCTGTATTATGAGGCAGCAGTTGTGATAATAAGGTAACTGTTGGGACTTAACTAGATATACGGCATGCACATAATTTTCTACATGTGCCGCTGAGATTGTTTCTGCCGAAACTAACACATTCGACTGCCGTTTTGAAAATTCGGCTCATATCTTGTTGATAGCTTTTAGTAATGATATGATCTTGTGAATGAAAACTATTCCACCATGCTGTTTAAATTCCCATGTATGTTCTGGTATAAGGAGGACCACGTGACTTTGGTCATGCAAATTACACTATAGATCGTTTCCTTGTTTTTGTACGCGTTCAGCATCATGATCTTGTGGCACAGCGAATTGTGGGTAATAGTTTGCATGTTGTGCGTTTCTAATGTGACTTTTTTGTGGGGACATTTTGCAGGCTAAGGCTTTTGGCTGCACTCAGGGCCGCTGGCCAAAGAAGAGCGCTGAGTTCTTGTGGCAGCTGCTTCGTAACGCTGAGAGCAATGCTGACTACAAGGGTCTGGATGTTGACCGTCTTGTGATCGACCACATCCAGGTTAACAGGGCTGCTAAGATGCGCAGGCGCACCTACCGTGCCCATGGACGTATCAACCGTAAGTACAATCATCTTTGAAAGCGTACTGGGACCTTCTGGTGTAGGCAGATGATAAAATGTCACCACATACAGTACATCATTAGGGGACAATGTATAATCGAGGAAAGTGTAACTTGCAAACTTGGAATTACACTTGTGGCAGAACCACCAGGGGTGGGACTCTTGTGCCGATTGCATAATTTCTGTACAAACGTGAATTGATGCACCACGCTGTGCCAGAATGACTTTAGCATGTGTGCAAAGCAAGCAGGTTCGTTCTCCGAAGAAGAGTGCAGCCATTCATATGCTGGGCGACGGCACTTCCGGTAAGCGGCTGGCAAGCACGGCCAAGGCGGCTGTATTTTTGAGTGTAATAGTGTGTTTAACTCATTCCCTACCATGGGGAAAATAGGTGTCTTTTGTAGGTTATGCCAGTTTTTTTCTGAAGGAACTACTGCTCTCAATATTTTATGTAATACATAAACAGAAAGCAGAATGAATGCACTTTTCATGCATAAAAGCTTCAGTAAAGGGCCCCTCACCAGGCCACATAGCAAATTTCGGTTACACGCTGGAAGTTATGTGCCTTCTAGAGAGTGTTATGCTGCAAGAATTTTTCAAGTTGGTTCGTTAATAGCAGAGCAATATTTCAGTGCCATGAACCTATGACTTTAGGAGGCGAGGGCCACCGCCAAGAGAGACACTCTCCACTTGCCCTGTCTAACCTCCATATACGAAATTCCTTGCCTGCGTTCTCCAGTACCAGAGCTTGAGGATCACGTGACGCATACGTCACTGGCCCCGCCATCACTTTTCTCGCTTTTTTGCTCCGCGGCACACTTTTGCCGACGGCTTCGTGCGTGAACTGTTGCATTTGTCTCATTTCATGCAGCACACAATTTTGCACTCTGTGCACGAGAGCACCTGACAAGCAGTCAGTGCTATGTGAATACTGAGGCAGACACAAGCGTTTCATACACCATGATTGCATTCTGGAACACATTAAAAGTTAACTTACTTTCGTTGTCTGCGCGTGCAGCTGCACAACGTGGGAACAAGTAGACAGAACGAAAATACATCTCTCTTGCTGCGTTGCGAACTAAAACAAGAACATGCAGACATTTGGTTTCTGTTTTGTCATTTCTCTAAACTTTAAATCGTCTATTGAAGCAGTATCACTACGAGCGACGTTATTACAGTGCAATGTAGGTGCATTTGTGCGATATGCGTAGACTCTGCGGCTGGGAGCACAGAGCCCACAAAAAGGGCAAATGGTGTTCAGTTTGAAATCTCAGCTCTTTTTGCGGTGCATAGCGTTGTAATACTTCGTAGACAAGACTGTTAATGCGCATTGTATGCACAGCGCTTGTCAGCTCGAAATGGCCATACCTGGTGAGGAGACCCTTTAATGAGATGTATGCCATAAAAAGTAACAAGGTGTATGTAATAAAAAAAGATGTAAATTGCTAGACGGGACGCGGCTCTCGAAAGCAGAAAAATCGCAACAAAGCCGACGGCGCATGAGATTGAGCCGCAATCACTGGCTTCCCTCGCGCACTTTCACTCACACCTACACCATACAACGCATGGCAATGATGCAACGACGACAACATCAAAAGTGTGTCTGGAGCATCCAGAAAAGAGGAGAGATGGTACAATTCGGCGTTTAGCACGATGTTGCGCACAGTCGCACGTGCCGCACACTATATCAGAAGCCGAATTGTACCGTGCGTCTCCTACTTCATGGCAGCAAGTTCAGGGTGTGGTCATTATGCGAGAAAAACACACTTCATTGGAAAAGTGGGGATTGCATTCGTTGTGTGAGTAAATACGGTGTTCGGGAGCTGTACGCTGCAGCCGGTTCAGCAGGGGGCGTCTCCACGCAGGGCCGGTGTAACTTGAGACTATTCCAATCTGTTTTTATGCCCATAAGGGTGAGGCCGTATCTATTGCGAAGGGCCAATGGTGTATTTGGAATAAAAATTGATCAAAACAGTTTACGTTATACCTGAAAGTTAAGCTATAAGTGATTTGGAATCGCCCTTGTCTAGTATGTCGAAATTACTTTCAATAAACCAGACAGTTCGTAACTCTGGCTTCTCCCTACGGTCTGCTGGTTAAGCGCATTTCCGAGCACTTCACCTCCACTGTAAATAAATCAAGAAAAAATGTTCTTATAAAAAAATGTCCTAGGCTACTTCTCGAAATTTTGGACTCACTATTGCAGGCTGCATGTTTTTTTGTGATTGCTACCACTAATTAAAAATCTAGAGGCACTATTGCAAAAAATGTCTCAGTTCACCAGAAAGGCGAAGCATCAATCACGATAGCAAAGTAATAGACAGCTATGCAAACTGAGGATAGCAGTTTTATCGGCCGTATAAATTTGCAAACATGAACACATCACACTCGATGAGCATGGACACTTGCTGTCAAGACCCTACCGTGAAGAAGCATAGCAGCAGTAGTGAGCGAAGTGACCTTTGTGCTGTCTATCACTTCAACACAAACTGAGCAGCGATAATGCAGTATACACAAATGTATGAGTCGTCGGTACACCTACTCTGCCCCGCAGCAGCGAGCAAAGTGATGTTCGTGCTGCCTATCGCTTCAAAGTAAACAGTGGCGAGAACGCAGCACACGCAAAGGTATGAGCCGTCGAAGTGCCTATACTCTGCCCTCAACGCAGCTCGCTTTCAAGATGTGTCGCGCGGAATGCGCAGTACAACACTGCCCCACCTTCCTTCCTACTTTCTTCCCTTGTGTGTGTAAGATTGAGCCGCAATCGTCGGCTCCCCTCACACGTTTTCACTAACACATACGGCATGTGGTGACAGTGTTATCACCCGTGGACTTTATATGGAACCTTTTCCATATAATGTTTGACTAGTTCCCCGTGTTTTCCATGGGGGCTGCAGTGTTGCAGCTAGTCTGTTCTCTTTCTTTTGCGTGGCTTATGTATATTTGAGCGTGCATATACTTTACCTCAAATTCACACGTACATCGTGGAGATGAATTTCAAAATATGTTCTTTTTTTTTCACAGCTTACGTAAACGTAAGCTTGAACTTGTGTAATGATTGCACCTCTGCATTTGCATCCATTTTTTTTTTTTACAAGAAAGTTCGATCATTATACGAGTAAATGTGGTAATTGCTATTGCAATAAAATTTGCTTACACTAGTTGGTATCAAGGTCAGGGTAATCTGCTTCAAAATTCAACTGAAGACTTTGCGTAAGAGGGTTGGTGGCGCATTGTATCACGTCTGTGAAACATACACATAACGGCATCATATGTCACATCGATGAGGTGTATAGTTGCTGAAGAAATGTGCAGAAAAAGGGCATTTTTTCGTGACGCGTAGTTGCTGTTCCAAGTTTCCGACTGCAGCCATTTTGGTCTTTTTTGAAAGAGCCACTCTTTTCGTTTCGTTTTCACGCCACCGCTACTCTGTGCGTTGAATGGCTATGAAGAAAAAGCCCGCAACAAAGTTGTCCCAATGCACAATTCCATTTGTCAACTGAAATACGTGACCGTAAGCACGCCACATCATTGGCAGATTTTCACTGTCATCTGCGTGCAAAACTTGGCACAAAACGATGTCAAATTCAGTTTCCCGCTAGCCATAATTTCGGCGAACAGAAGCGCTGGTTAGACTTTCAAAAGTGTGCAGTAGCTTTGGAAGATGGTGGCAATAGCTTGCTGCCCGTGCGGAATGCCGCCAAACTGCACCCCGTGACTGCGAATAAGTGGTTCTGGCAGCGGCCATTGTTCATGGAGCATTCTAGCACAACTACTGCAGCCCGATGATTTGCAGAAAGGCCCAAGAAAACTGCAAGGCTTTGCTTCAACATTGTCTACCAAATGAAAATCGGATTTTCTTGTTCGCGCTGATGCAGCCGCGGCTGGCTCATATGCGGTGGAGATGCACTTGGTTATCATAAGCCTCGATTCAGTAAAAGCGCTGCTGTCTTGTGTAACGCTCAAGTTGCAGTGCAACAGTGGGCAAAGGTGAATGTGACTACTGTCTTGCCATAGAGGTCATCTCATGTGCGATCTGCACTGATACCGTGATAGCACGACGTTCGCCATGCCCCTCATGCACCACTTTCCTCATGAAAAATATCTGTGTGAACAAAATGCGGAGCTCCGGTAATTTGCAAACAACATTAAATGTCCCTTTTTGTGAATTAACATTGGCCGAACGTGCATCCCATTCTTCGTGAACAATCTCGCTGCATGCGAAATGCAGAGCACCAGTAATCGGCAAATAGCAGGTTTTTTTTTTTTATATATAAGTGTTTCACACTGCGGTATACATACTACGGCATGTGCCAGAGGCATACTAGCCTGTAACAACTGGTAATGTGGGAATATTTCATTGTATTCTCCAATTAATTGAGTTTTCTGTTTTATCAATTTTACGAAAACAAACTTTTTGCTCAGCATGCTTGTTTGTGGCAACAGTATTTCAAGATATAGGACAGCTGCAGCTGTAATGTTTTGCTATATGAAGCTAATTGCTATATGAAGCTAAATGCATAAAACTTGAAGTACTGCAAGCAGATTACTATGGAGCTCACTAGTCAAGTCTGTATGTGTTTAGCTTTTACTGTATAGCACAGTAATGTTTCTCATTTTTCTCAAAACATTGTTTTTGGTCTCTTTGCTTGTTTTCTGCATCAATATCTTAAAACCTAGGACAGCTAGAAAGAAGAAAATAAACTTTAATGAAAAGTATGGTCCAGCAGTTTTGGCTGTGGTGGCCTCAGGTGGCGGCTCGAATGCGGTGGTGGACAGCTAGAGGTATTTTTTTGCAGCACAAAGCCAGATGTGTTGGGAAGGCAACACTGAGAGCAGATTCTTTTTCAGCTCCAAAATGTTTTGCCAACATTTACATTTCCCCTTATTTTTGGTACCATGAACACAGAACTTCGGTGGGCTGTAAAATGGCAATTGTTTAATTTAGAATCTGTTTACAGCATTGCTATCTTTATGCACTGTAGTGTCCAACTATATGCTGTTTGTAGTTTTCCTTTTGGTAGCTAAATTTTAATTGTTTCAGCAAACAATAGAAGGTAGTTAATTTCTCGCTAACTACTATGTATATGCAAAATATAATTGGATAGTTAAACACAAAACACGGAATGAGCATACAGTTTTATCAAATTTGATCCATAATGTTATCCAATAACTGATGTCCACCCCTTAATCAAGGCAAGCATCTGGGAAGCGGTTTTGCCTGTGTGAAAGCAAAATTTAAAACGCTCCACTTTTGACGTTTTCTGTCGTGACAAAAGCTCAAATAGCTTCTACGTCGCTTCAGGTGCCAGAGTTCGGGCGTAACTGCTGACCAGTACGTTGCTTAGCTTAGAAACCCCACCACAAATCCTGCCTCCGGGTGGCGTGCCACCGGTGACTGCAGCGCCGCACGGCAGGCTGTCTCGTAGCTTTACGGACAAACCCTGTAAATAGCAGGCTGATTTTTTGAAGCTGCTTGCACTTACACGAGGCACTGCTACCTTCATAAAACAATGTAGGTGTTCTGTGATAAAATCTAATTATAGGTCTTCAGTTGAACCAGTGCATAAGCGGCCATAATATCTGATGAATTTTTTGCACATGATGTACATACAGTGCAGAATAGAAAATGTAATACCCATGAACTAAGTTGCCATAATTCAGATTGTCGACTTGCTTCATGGGGTGTAAAAGCAAAGTAGTTTGTTTGCGATGGGGTTTGATGCTGCTTTGATCGGACCATGTTGAGAGCAGTTTGGTTCGACAAACATGGCATTCGGTGTCGTACCGCTCTGGTACAAGTTGGGTGGTAGAATGGATGCGCACTTTAAGAGTATCTTATCTTTTAAGAGTACCAACACATTGCATTGGACAACTCTTTTTTGTTCCGGTCATTTGTGTGCTGTACAGCTGCTGTGAAAAGATGTCCTATTAGGTGTGACATCACACCATAGAAGTGTTTGCTGACTTGCAAATTGAAAAGTGTACTTTTTCGCTTGTTATTTAAGTTTAATTCTTTGGGACTGCCCCATTATTCAGAGATTTCTTATGGCCCCTTGTGTAGCTTTAATTTTTGAAAATGGTTGAATTACAACTTAGCAAATTTGGATGTAACCAAGTGCCAATTGAACAGCTACATTATATTGAAGCTTAACTTTCTGCTACACCCTCCTCTGTAGCTTTGGAGCACTGCTAAGATTGAGGTCGCAGGTTTGATCGTGGCCGCACATCAGTGGGTGTGAAATGCTAAACGCTTACCGTAAAAACCGGAATATAGGTCGAACTTTTTTTCAAAAAACCATCGCGAAAAGTCGACCCTTGACTTATATACCGGACATTGGCGGAAAAACTACGGAAGTCTTGTAACAATGCGTGGATGAAGTAAACAGCCGCCATCGCCATCAGCAGCAGCGCGGCGTCTATGGCGGTGTGGCGACGTTGTGGTGCCGGCATTTTGCGGTTTCCATTGTGAAAAGTTATATTAATTAAAGGCTGCATTTTCATTTTGTTTCAAAATGAGCGGAAGCCGACGTCAATTCACCGTCGCCTTCAAGAAAAAGGCGATTGAGTACGCGGAAGCCCACGGCAGCCTGGCGGCACAGCGCAAAATTGAAGTACCCGAAAAGAGCATTCGGTAGTGGCGGAGGCAAAAGCAACGTATTACAACTTGCAACAACCAAAAGAAAACGTCATTTCGTGCCGGATCGCAGCGGACTGCAGAACTGGAAGGCGAGGTTGCGGAGTCCGTTAAGATCGCTGCCTGTGACTGCCGAATGCATCCGTTAGAAAGCGGTGGAGATCACACGCGCCTATGGACTGGGCAGCGAGAAGCACTCGTCATCCGACTCTGATCAAAGGTGTTGCTCTGATTCGGAGTAGCGCTTGCGCACTTCGTGCCCTTCGGTGTACTGTACACCCTGCCAATTTTTAACAGTATCGCTCGACCATCGGCCCGCGTGTTTGTCAGCACCTTGTCATCACGGCACAGAGCGGCGAAATAGCGAAAGTAAGGGCATGTGTACACATGCGCGTATCTCGTTTGTTTCGCTGCTCAGCGCCGTTAATAAGGTGCTGACAAGCACGCGGGTCAATGGTCGCGCGATACCGCTAAAAACTTGGCCAGGTGCACATGCGAGCAGCATTTAAATAAATACTGTCACCATTGTGCAACCCCCTGAGTCGCATGTTTCACGGTAAGGGTGTCATGTCTTTCGGTACTTTTGCCATTGAAGAATTTTTTTTTTTTTTCATTTTGAGAATTCGTTAGTTGGGGGATCGACCTATATTCCGGTCCGACCTATAGTCCGGTTTTTACGGTATGTATTCAGGTTTATGTGCACATTAAAGAACCCCAGGTGACCAAAATTCGGAATCCCCACACTCCGGTGCGCCTGCATGTAAAACTGCAGAATTTAATTTTCTTTTCTTCTGCCTGCAGCCTACATGAGCAGCCCCTGTCACATAGAGGTCATCCTGAGCGAGAAGGAGCAGGTTGTTTCTGCACCATCAGCTGAAGAAGATGCACCCAAGAAGAAGCAGTCGAAGAAGAAGATGGCACGCCAGAAGCTGATGCAGAGGGACTGAGCCCCTTCCACAACTGTACCATAAAATGATTAAAAGAAAATGCGGCCAGAAAGGCTTCTTCCCTTTTCTTTTATGTAGTATTTTTTTAAGAGTATCTTATGCCTTATAAAATTGTTGGCGTCATGTTTTCAATTCATTATTTTCCGAGCGCACTGATTAGTCAAATCTTTGAAAGCAGATGTGAAAAGGATCGTAATGTTTATACGAAAAAAAATTTTTTGGCAATTTACTGACTTGCCAAAGCCAGATATTGGCCTATAGGCCATAGTAATGATAGCTTTTTATGATCATACAGGAGATGGGTTAACATACGTGTGCCAATACACCATGGCACTTTTCTAAAGCGTGCAAAGCTTTATGTAACTATGTAACTCACTGTGCATCTTGAATGAAAACAAATTCTGACAACTCATCATATAAGTTGGGTATGTAATTCTGCCCTTCAGCCTTGCCATGTGTGTGTAAATTCTATTAACGCGGGATATGTCAACATAAATTTAACATTGTGAATTCTGCAATTGTGTGCCCATCTCCAAGCCTTATTTTCCTGTGTAGTTGGTTTCAGGATGCCCATTATTATTGATTTGTAGCTTTGAAAGTTGCATTGTAAGAGTAAACGTATCTTGGAGTGGGGAATGTCGCTTATGGCGTCTAAAAAGTTGTAGGCAATAGCAAGGTACTTGCTGGACATAAAAATTTTTTTGGCAGAATTGCATACTTGCAGATTACGGACATTCATATATCCTGAATCTCTTTGTTCTCGCGTGTCTGCTTTATTAAACCAGTACCTTCTTAAGGTGCTTGCCTGTGGCAACATTATGTACCTGCATATTGGCCAGTAGTGGGGCTCGGGACATTCAAAGTACAGTGCTTCTGCTTGCAGACACAAAAAAGTACAAAAATGTAGTGCGGCCAGAGTAATCGCGTGGGAACAAAGTTCTTGCAAATGTACATGTATGCAATAGAGGTTCCTTCAATTACTGAAGGGAACTGGCACTGCAGTCATTCAGCAGCCATGGGAATGATGCGTAGTACCTGGCTTTGTCTGATCTTCGTGCCTAGAGCTTAAGATGGTGTGGCTTTGTTACACTTTATCTGGGCCCAAGTTTCAAAGCAGCTTGTATTTGTTTCAGTGGGGAAGGTAATATAACAGCATATTCGCTGTTAATTGTAGTGGTTCTGCTTGTCCATGGCTTAGCGGATTCAATATTGGGCTTCTGTGTTAGAGATCCTGTGTTTGAATTCTGCTGTTTGACAATTTTAATGTCTACTTAATTGTTTATTGCGCAGTACTTTCTTAAAAATGATCGCTTTGCACAGCCACGAAGCCATTTAAAGACTGAAGAAGACTAAAGACTGAACTGCCCTACTTGCGGCTGCCATAGACACTAGTGCCACAGTTCCCTCTAGTAACTGTATGAAACTGTGCGCGATAGCACATAAATACAGGTCTGCCATAAACCTAGAACACAAGACCAGAGCTCTTGTAAATAAGTAATTTCGAGTGCCATGTGTGAAAGGTGTTGCCAAAATTTAGTAAACAGACGTAAAACCAGCCCCTGTCTACATTCTCATCGAGAGGTATGAGGTCATGCGTTGTAGGCTATGCCGCTGATTTGAAATCCCACATTTTAGTCTGCCTTTTGCACTTTAGATCAGTAAACTGTGCCACCTTGGAGGATAAGTGAGGTAAGAGGATTGTGCCAATGGGACTCTGCAAAGATAGTTTTCTGCCTCCAAAGTAAATTCTAGCTTTAACAATATAACTTGGTGTTTGCAGTTTTAAGTGTCCTCAATGAAGAAAGAAGATATCTCTAGCTAAGAGCTGCAGCTCTCTAGTCGTAGCCAGCAAAAATTTGGAAGCTGGTACTATATTGCGTCTCTTTGGCAGAGGTGGCGAACAAAATATTTCTGGTTGGTTGGGGGGGCGGGGGGTGGTTCCTTATCCATATGTTGATAGCGGTGCAGGATGGCACTCCATTACTTGGCAGACCGTGTACTAAGAGAAGCAAGAGGAAATATTGGAGGTTAGCCGCCCCTGCTCTGTGGGCAAGTTGGATGCGGACATTTCCACGGAGCCACCTTTAGTTTTCCGTTCTACCAAGAATGCCAGTTGAACCTAGTATGTATGCGAATATGACATCATCCCATGTATACGAAAAACTTTGCAGATATGTTTGTAAAAAACAGTTTCATTATACAACCCAGTGGTGAAGTTAGCCAACTTTCTTATGCCATTGTTTTGGGTCCTTGTCCTGGTGGAAACTGTACAGCTGGTGGAAACCTACAGCCAATAAGGCAACCCTCGCCTATCTACGATGGTCATAGTAACAAAATATTAAAGCTAGAACAATTTGGAAGTAAATGAAGTATAACAGATAGCATGACAATTTTAAATAAGATATAGGCTTATGTCACGTTAGCACCGCTAGTACATTTTTTAGGGCTAAAAGCCCAGAGCGGACTCTCGAGAGGATCTAAGGCTGTCGAAATGGTGTTTTTATAGACGATGACAGTATAGGAATAAATTACCAATAGTTTCATATTCATTACAAAAATGCTGCCAAGTGGTGGTCTTGTTTTTCTTCATCCTTCTGTCGACCCCAGTGCAGAGTAACACATTGTGGCTCAAGGCCGTCTTTTCACACCTCTCGTAAGTTTTTCTCTATATGTGTGCTAGCTAGACTGCGACCTCGTGCGTGCGCACGAGGGGAATGCGAGCTGCAAGGTAAAAAAAAAAAATTCATTGATAATAGCGCAGCGTTTGCATCGAGAAGAAAGAAAAAGCGTGCTTGCTGCTTGCGAGTATGAGGTAAGGCCATAGTGCTTCTATGTGCGTAAGACATATTCTGTGGGAAAATGCATTGTCTTCCCTTATGTCCGTCTGGATACAATAGGGTTTTCGCACCCCGGCCGCGTCCAGCTGACATGGACTACAGGCTTCGAAGCTCGGCATGTACGGCCGCTTGCTGTATAATTGCAGCTATCGTGTTCTTCACGGTTGTTGCTGGAGCTCTCAGCCTCAGTGCAGCAGGTAACTACAGCTATTATTAAAGATATATATGAATGTTCTCGAATTGATGTCACTCGCGCATATTCCAGGAAATTTCAGCGTGGAAGCACGTGGTGTCAAGCCCACAGTAATGAGCGTTTTCGAAGCAGACCGGATTTTAGGTTTCAACGATAGCGCGCCTTTTCGAAAATAAACTCGCTGAAGTGCACTGGACATCTTGTCGTCAATGACGCCTCTCGTTTGCACATCTTCTGGCGCACTTCAGTTACGCTGTACTTCAGCCAAGGTAGTTTCAGCTCGTTCACAGATGCTCCTTCTGCAGTGACGACTGAACATGTCAAGACTGTAGAACCAAAACCAAAACTATGGGCTCAGAGATGGAACGGAATGCTATATCCGGGGAGCGTTATCCGGTGAAAACGGTGCTGCGGAATCACGGAGGCTAACTGAAGTACTCCGGAACTGCATGTACAAAAATGAACAGCGATTAATAACATCTTAATAGTGGAAGAACTTCTGTCGAGTCAATTTGCAGACAAACTGCTACGCTTCTATTACCTGTGTAGAATAGGAAGCTCTATGGGTGCTATCATGCAATATGCGTGTGCGTAATCAGTGGTGCCCATGTGCAGCCGCGTGACGTGTGGTCTTACAAAAACACCATAATGCGCTGCTAGGTATTCATTCTTTAAAAATATCTCATAGTTTTGTTACCCGCGTCTAGATTTGGGAGAAACAACTCTCAGAAGGGCCATGACAACCACGCTTCCAAGTTACTAGTTCAACTGCAAATTAACAGATGATTCACCACCTAGGTTAAAACTTGCAGTGCCTTGTTGTTTTTTTTCAATAAACCCATAAGCCATTATTTGATTTATTTCTGATCTTTGGTCCGCAGTTTGCCATCATTGCAGAAACAGTTGGCAACGTGATGAATGCTACTGTGGCGCCTTCTAGCCACTGTTTTATACATAATTTATTTTTTTGTTTATTTTATCACTACCGCAAACTTGTAGAAGGTGCACAGCGCGGCGGAGTTGTAGCGTTCGCATTTTGTACGATTGTATGCTGCGCGAAGAAAGCGGCTAACATGAGCCGAAACCCTGGAAAAAACAAATTAAATCTCAAGCTTCCGCCGGGCTCCATAGAGCCACTAGATCACTCGGGGTGCGATCCGACAAACGAGTAAGTAAAAACGATGCCACCGGAGGCACCCAACTTGACCTTTCAAAACTCACCATTCTCTGCGTCAACAATTGACAGGAGCTCAGCTTCACCAGTCTACTTCGTAGTCTCTTTTCACTTGACGATTTGACGAGTGCCATTGCGTGCACTGCGGTTTAGAGCTGCGCAGCCTCGCTCAGTTTACCGCAACTCGCGTTGCTGTGTTGTGGCGCTTCGGCAGGCATTCCGGGTGACAGCCAGCCTTCGCTGACGCATCTTGCCTTCGTTATACGTATTCTGTCTTTTCGGAAAGCTGCTACTTTTCAAAAACGGCACATCACATATTGTGAGGGCCTTCTTCAGATTTTGCCATACCGTCTTTTCTATTTTTGCTTTCTTTAGTTATTTGTACTCGCATGTAGCCACTCGTTGGTGGTACACACTCGGCCTCGATTGCGCCGCTGTGGTTGAGCCGCTCCCCTTTGAGGCACGTGTGTTGTCGTTTTCATTTATTCTCGTTTTTCGCGGAAGTCTACGAATGTCTCGGGCGACACGCGTCAGTGGCGACGCTGTAGGAATAATTTGCCAGAAACGGGCGGGCGTCGTGACAGTGTTCTTTGTGAGGATCGGGCCGACCTGCCAGAAGCGCCGTGTGCGTGGTCCGTCGAGACGCAATCTCGACCACCAAAGCCGACCGACCGGTGCTCTCGTGTAACGCCCAAGACGCGCAGCCGCCTCACGACAAAGGTGTACAATCTTATGCGAAGGTGGCAAGGCGAGGTGCTCGCAAACATTACGGTGCTGCGCGCAGAGGGCATAGTTTTTTTTTTCTACACGATTTTTTTGTTTCCGCGCCCGTTCAGTAAATTGTTTCGATTCTCTCGCGGGACAAGTGTGGCGCAGAATAAGCTCGCAAGTAGTACGTTGGCCAGTAATAATGCGCGACTTTTTTCACAACAGAATTCGCTGCATATGTTCAAGATTCTGCTTGCTTAACACAAGTTGGTGTGTAATTATGTACGTTTAAAAAACTAGTGTCGTCTCGAATTCACACTACATCACCCTATGTACTAAGGTGTGAGCACTTGAATCCTTTAATGCAGGAAGGCCCCACTCCTCATACTTGTGCGTGGTAAACTAAACCAAAAAAACAAATGACTGCGAAATAAGCTCTTAGCATGGCACTCTTGTGCCCTTGCGCCTAAACCACACTCTAGATTTAATATAACTTCTGCTGTGGAAAACGGCAGTTCTAAACAGCATGGCGAACCTTCAGTGTCATTAGTTTGTCTCCTGTTCTTGGAGTAGACCAGCTCATTGTGATCACTATGAAACTTTGTTGGTTGGCTACCAGTGTTCATTATCAGCTACCCGCAGACCTCAGATATTTTAATATGAGACGACATAGTTCCCGATACTGAAATTCCATGTGGTAGTTTGCCATGTTATGCACCTTGAAACTGTTGAAAAGAAGCTTGTGGTTTGTCTAAGTAAGCGCAAAGCAGAGTTAGTGTTAGCTAGTGCATTATTGTACCTAACAAGACTTGCACCGTTTCCCACAGTGTGATTTGTGCAAGACCAATCGCTCCTGCACTGGCAACCTGTACTGTCAAGCCATGGCTTTCATTTAGTCTTCTTTCCTATCCTGACTTCCACTTCTATCTCTGCTTTTGTCTGTTATGCTGTCTGTTACTGTGTCGTACACTGTAATGCATTTTGCGATAACTGGCTCATGAGAAAATGCTGTTTGCAACTTTGCCATTGGCCTGGTGGCACGTGAACTGTATGTGGAACTGCTAGCACTGTATAGTCATTTCTCAAAATAGGAAAGCAACAATTATATAGAAAAAGCACACCATATAAACACTGTTTTGTTTTTGTGTAAAGCTCTCTCAGGCAAATATCTATGTATATTTAGATGCGTTGCTTATAAAAATTTTAGGGTAATACATAAGAGTGAATATGGAACAAACAGGCAGTGAAGCCAAGGAAAGTGTATGAAAAATTGCTTGCTTTAATTGAAGTGTAGAACTGAAAAGGTTCAGGGAAATGATAATAAATGAAAAACAACTTGCTGCTGATTGGGCCAAGTTATATTCTTTTTTCATCCACTTGCATTGACCTTTACCTTATCATTTCTACATTTCAATTAAAAGAACAACTAAGTTGTCCTATGCTTTCCTTATATTCATCTTCTATTGGCTTCATATGGTTGTGACCAACAAAAAGACAAAATCAGGCTCCTCGGTTCTCCTTCCTCTCGCTCATAAGAGGGCATAGGAACTTTAGAATGATTATAAGGTTGTACGAAAAAAAAAAAGCAACTGCACACGCAGAAACAAACTCAACTTGTAAGGTTTAATTCAAATGTAGGAACTCATATAAAAATGTATATGTGGAGAAATAAATATGCAAAATACAATAACTTAGGAGAAACAAGTTAATGTAGAAGCTTGCACATTTTTTTATGTTAAATGAGAGCAATGCAACATAAAAGTAGCAAAGTTACAGAATGACTTTGCATGAACTTCAGTGGCAATGGGGTGGTGAGCTCTTTCACTCAGGAGTACGCACAAGGTAATCTGGGGCACAATATGCAGTTTACATTGAAACCATGTTCCTGGCACGGAAAGAGTGGTTGGTAAAAAGATAATTGTAAAAAAGATTAATGATGATGAAGCTTATGGAACAGGCAAGGATGTGCAATCTTGGATTAAGCATTATTTGCACTGAAATCTTTGGTAATTGTAATAAATACCATGAAACAGAAAATTGTCGTGATTGGCAAGTTGGTTGAAGCTTCAGTTTTTTTGGAAATGAAGATCCCATGATCAGCACTAGTTGATGTTTTCTTATTTAGTTCGAAATACTGCAGGCCACATTACCATAGCAGGAGAAGCATATTTGCAGTACATAGGATAAACAGGAATACTATGTCTATTACATCTTGTGCATTTCTTAGGCAATGTTTAAAATACAATGGTTATACTTGTGATCTGCTAAAACCTGCAGCTGGTTTACTTGGAGGTCTCATTTGCCCCTCGAAGCCAGACCTTAAGGTAGTTGAACGTTTATGTACAGCCTTCCACACATTGCAGACTTCTATGGATGTTTCTAAAGTGATGTTGAAAACACCTATTTGGAATGCAGCTTATGGTTAAATCATTGTGAAGCAGTAGCACCTTTTCCGTCATATATTTTCAACAATGTTTGTCAAAATTCTGACTTCTTCTGCTGAGTGTCTTGAATCTTAAAACTCTCGAATTTACTTGACAAATTGCAAAACAACTTTGTCACGC
Organism: Dermacentor albipictus; assembly: GCF_038994185.2. Lineage (NCBI taxonomy): Eukaryota > Metazoa > Arthropoda > Arachnida > Ixodida > Ixodidae > Dermacentor > Dermacentor albipictus. The sequence goes on from NC_091821.1 coordinate 342,464,617, forward strand.
CGCTATGTCATTTAACCTTGGCTCTTACAGCAAATCGACACAGAACACGAGCATCGAAGACTTGCAGAAAACACTCGAAGGCTTGGACTTGGATGAACAGCAGCGCAAGCGGCTGGAGGCATTCCTGTCCCAGAAGCAGAAAGTTGGCGAGCTCAGCAGCGATGACTTCGAGAACCTTGGTGAGCTTGGTGCTGGAAATGGGGGAGTTGTCACCAAGGTGCTGCATCGACCTAGTGGCTTCATCATGGCCCGGAAGGTGCGACCACTTGACTTTTCCATGCCGTTTCTGACTGCACAGTGCTGTAGCAATGTCCACTCAGCAGTTCTCTAGCGACTTACGGTAGAACACTAGTATGCAGGGTGTTTCATGTAACTTGAACCAAGGATTTAAAAAAAAGTGGTTAGCCGCAGCCGAATGAAACCAATGGCATATAGTTTGCTGTCATGTGGTGCTCCTTAGAGTATTTTTTGTATTCTGCTTAATTAGTTAATTAACTAAGATGAATTATGAAAAAAATTAATATTCACTTTAGTGACAAGTGCATTTTTGTTGCATTGTAGAGGGGATTCAGAAAGGTCTGATCCAATTTTTTGTGTGGTGCCATACATGCTGCGTGGTGATTTTTTTCAGTGTTTAAAGAAAGCCCGTGAAATATGAAATAAAACCATGTGACTGTGCTTGTGCACTGTCGTATTGCAATGCTCTAAACTGTACGTCGAGCCTATCGCTTATCAGGGACAATGGTGCTTCCTTTCCGTGTGCCACCTCCAAAAATACTGGCACACTATGAAGCCGTTGCCTAGAGCCATGACTGTTCACTTCGCCACGGTCCATGCGCACGGTTCTTTTACATGAAGCGTGGTTGAGAGTGCTGCAATATGATAGCGCATGAGTGCAGCCACATGGTTTTATATCATACTTTGTGGGCTTTCTTTAAATGCAAAAAAATTTAAAAAATCACCATGCAGCATGTATGTTGCCACAAGATATTTTATCGGTCGTTTCTTCAATGCAACAAAACACATTTGACCCTAAAGTGAATATTAAAAGCTTTGCATAATTCATCTTAGTTAAAGACTAATTAAGTAGAGCATAAAGAATACACTAAGGAGCGCCACATGACGGCAAACCATATCTCATTGGTTTCATTCAGCTGCGACTAACCACTCTTTAAAAATTGTTGGTTCAAGTTGCTTGAAACACCCTGTATACTGACGTAGTAGCTTTTCTTTCAAGGAACCTGTATGGGTTTCCTTTGTAGCAATTGCTACGAATGGTGGACGTCTGATTTTCCCTTTATTAACCCTGTATACTAGTCCACCATCTTAAATGGAGTAACATTTGTAGCTTCATTGTACTTTTGGCTGGATGTAAATTTCTCACTTTCCACACTTTTCAACTCTCCTGAATTTTCCGTGAAGTTTACAAATTTGGGCTTGCTCTGAAATTTTACGAATTTTGCATTAAGTTTTACTAAATTTAAGAATTTTTACAAATTTTATTACCTTCACAGGTTGGCAGGTATACCTTTCATGAAATTTCCTACAACTTGCAAATTTCTGCAGAACCTATTTGCCATAATCCTTGCCCTCAGTCTCATTGCAGCACAGCGCAAGGAAATTTCAGTGCTTTTGCACTATAAATGTCGTGTTATCAGAGTATTGTGGGCTGAATTTTGTGCTACCTGTGCTGCATTGTGCTGCAAAAGTGAATGCAGCTTTGAGTGCAGGCTCTGTACTTTGTGAATTTAATGGCATTGTCATGTTACTTTCATAGTACAAGCATCTGTGTGCCTTGTACTTTTAGATTGGCTTTGAGAAGTAGTTCCATTACTTTGCTGTCCTCAAGGTCATGGTTTGGGAATATATAGGTGTATAATAAACAAAGCAGCATTGTATTAGCATGTATCTTGTTTGTAGCTTGAGCTTCACTCTCATCCTAACCTTGCATTGCTTTCATAATGAACTACACATATCTAACATTGTCACCTAGGAATTCCACCCAGTGCAAGTGAGGACAGCACCTAATCTTTGTTGTGTGTTTAATAACAGCTGAGATATAAGATGGGAAAGAAATTTGGTGAGAAGGTAGATGCAATGTGCCTCATAACACTGCAAAATTTTAAACATCTATGGCTTCTTTTGCTTCATCAGAAGGCGCATGCAGCTGTTTGCTTGCTTTGGTGTGAAAAATCCTAGCAAATCAAGGGGTAGGGTGACCAATGCTAACAGTGGTTCGTCCTTTCTGATGCAGCTGATTCACTTGGAAGTCAAACCTGCCATTCGGAACCAGATCATCAGAGAGCTGAAGGTGCTTCATGAGTGCAACTCTCCGCACATAGTGGGCTTTTACGGAGCCTTCTACAGCGATGGTGAAATCAACGTCTGCATGGAATACATGGTGAGTGGCATTCCTCCTTGACTTCATTTTTAATGCTTGGTTTTCACATGATTGCACAAAAGGGCTCCAGGTGACTCAATTAACAATCCTCTTGCATGGGCAGCCTTAAATGCCATTAAAGGGCCACTGACCAGGCCCCATTACAAATTTTGGTTATACAGTTAAACCTCTATATAAAGAAGTCTGTAAAATCGATAATTTGCTTCTCAAATAAGTACAGTTGCCGGTGGATATTTCTTGCGCGGAAAGGGTTGCAAATTTTCCAAATTATTGGGAAGTTGGAAAAAGCAAATTTGAATGACAAAACAATTAATTTTGTTGAGTTTGAGAAGCGGCGATGAAAGATACAGTTTGAAGCCGTGTTGACAATACGTTCACATTGGTGATACAACATGAAGCCAGCCCCACTTTCACGTCCACTCCGACCCTGCAGCTAATAATGCCGCCCGCAGTGGGACAATGCCATCATGAAAAATGCCTGCTGTGGGAAGTGAATGCACCGTCTGCCTCTCGCTTCAGCATGTCTCCAAAGCTCAAGATAACATTTTGTATGCAACCTCTGAAACGAAAGGCACGGAAAGACAGTGGACATGATGCCATGCCATTTGGCACACACGCTCTTTGCCCATGTGGCAGATTACCTCTAAAACAGGGTGCACAGGGTGCACAGGCTGCACTAGAAAAGGAGACTCACACCAGCCTGCTCCTTTCCCCTTTCTCCTTGCTTGCGCGGTAAGGTGCAATGCCTAAAGGCACTCTCATCAAGTCACCATCCTTCTCGGCTCACCCTTGCATGCTTTCACTTGTGCCCAAAGCATACAGCACGCAGGGCATGATAGGGTCCCATCACCTTTGGACTTCATATGGAACATGACGCGGCTCCGTTTTGGTGCTCACTCTTGGTTGTGCAGCATGCGATTTGAGAGGTGTGTTCGTAGGCAGCCGCTTGTAATTGCTTGTAATTGAACCAGTTGATTATCTGCATCAGTGGAAGTTGCCTTTGAATTTCTAGGTGTCTGGCCAGCATTGACTGGTGAATAAAGAGTCTCTTGTCACTACTGATGTTCACATTGGCAAGCTTGTTTTATGATGTGTGCAATTCAGACCTGTGAGTTGCCACCTTGGAAGTGCCCTGCCCTCAACAATAAATCTTGGGATTGGCATCATTATTGTGCTGTGCCTGCTTTTGCACCAAAAGCATTGCTGTCTACTTACATCAAACAGTGCAAAAGAGGAAATGAGATGGTAAATTGGACACGTCTGTTTCCATTTCGTTTGCTTTAACCATACAGAAACTTCCTCCGTACAAACCAACACCAACAAGCGGCGTACAAGTTTGCGTCTTCGGTGTCACACGGGCTTTACTTTAACTGCTCATTTGTTATTTTTCTCTTATAACTTATTTTGATGGCTCTTATAACTTTTTTCTAACTGCCTCAAAATGTACTATTGTGGTACATCAGCATTGGCAGTGCAGCATGACTGACTCTTATGTTTAACAACATTGCAGGATGGTGGCTCCTTAGATTTAGTGCTAAAAAAGGCAGGCCGCATACCTGAAAAAATTTTGGGCAAGGTCACAATAGCGGTGAGTACTACCTTTTTACGCAAGACTTGCATTTCAACAATGCAAGCGCAGTAGGCTTAAAAACTAGATGCACTATTGATGAGGGCTTTCTAATTTGGAAGTTCTAAAGCCTTGCTTGCATGCATGCAGTTTTTGTATGTGGTTGTAGGAGAGAGTACATAACAAACATATTTTGCAGGTACTGAAAGGTCTCAATTATCTGAGGGAGAAGCATCAGATAATGCATCGTGGTATGTGTATATTGCTATTACATTCTTCCTGGTTTCTGTTATTCTTATCTGCATCTCATTGGCATGCTATTAAATTTGTCTATTAATGGGATTAAAATTTTTTTGTGTTTTTAAGACTTAAATGCAAAGAAACGACTCTACAACACTTTTTTTACGTCCACCCTTTTTTTGCTCTAGACCTCCCCTTTGCATGTCAAGGAAGCAAAAGGAATTATGTCACTTTACGCTTATAAGCACAAGTTATCGGTCGAAGAAGCATCAAAATGCAAGCAACATTAGGGTAACCCTCGACTCAAATTTTCGTTACTCTGGGTGCCACAGTTCACTCTCCTATGATGGGATAGTGTGGCACGCAATAGTTGCAGAGCATCAATATTATGTAAAAGAAGTTGGCATGCCATGGTTGCTAGATCTGCTCAGCTTGTTGATGGCATTACCATGGCTTCCGAAACCTGGTGGCATGTGGCCCCATCTCGGAGGCCATAGCATTGCTGCTATAGTTGCAACAACTTTGCAAGGTGGCTGTTGGCGTGCTATGTGCTTGGCATGTAGATGTGTCATGGTTGTGGTTGCAACACACTTCTCATGGCTGTGTGATAGTTGGGTGATACTTAAAATGGCTGTAAAACGCACTGCTGTTGTTTTTTCATAGTACACACTTGCAATAACATGCAAACATAAATTGAACAATATGTTTTTAACCAATGATCATAGTGCCCAATGTCATGTCTGTTGCACGAAATTGAATCTGAACCCTGCTCAATTTTAGTGTTATACACACTGCCTCACAGGTATGCGCGCGCGCGCACACGCACGCACACGCACGCACACACACACACACACACACACACACACACACACACGCAGTAATCCTTCGTTATAATGAAGTCAGCGGGATGGCGAAAAAATTTGTTATAAGCGGTAATTCGATATAAGCGACCACTCCCGAAAAGCTAAAGCAGTCAAGCTTTAATTGCGCCACAACTACAAGGAAATCAAAATACAATGTATTCAGTTAAGCAAAACTTTATTCTGGTGCAAAAAAGGCAGTGAGCTTTGGCTGTTTCGTGTTCTTACCGGGTGTGAGCAACCTCTGCTTTAATTTCACCAAGCATTGCACGAGGCCATGGTTGCCGCCCATGCATTCAACCTTATTTCGCAGAAGGCATAGGTACTCATGCATCTGTACCATTGTTGGCACATCATGTGGTCCGCTGGCTCTTCGTCCTCGTCAAGGTCACCAACAGTGTCAATTAGTATCTCTGCATCCATCGTTGGGGCGACCACGGGAGCAGCAGTATCAGCCAACGCCAGTGTCTCGAAGTCGCCTTCTGCCTCTTGGCCGGCAATTTTATGAACAGCCTCATACAGATTGCTGCAAGTCCAGTCATCGTCAGGCTGGTAATCGTCGGGGTCGCTGACGACGATGCGGGAAAGCCAGCGTGGGAAAAGCCGACGTGCACAAAGCAGTTGGCGACCTTTGAAGGTGCGAGTTCTGGCTGCAAAAAAGCTTCGCGGTACGGCTTCCAGGTGGTCTCAATGATGTCCTGATCTATTGGTTGCAGTAGCGCGGTTGTGTTTGCAGGCGAAAATTCCACGGCAATCGCCTTGAGGTTGTCGATCTTCCTGTGGCTCGGACAACTGTCAATTATGAAAAGCACTTGCCGATTCTTTGTGTCGAAAGGTCTATCCAGAAGGCACACGTAGTCTTAAAAAATAGCAGCAGTCATTCATGCTTGCATAGTTACATCTGCAGATGCATTCCTTGGGATTAGGTGTATTTCGGAAGCGCCACGGCTTTTCCGCCTTCCCCAGTATCAACAAGGGAAGCTTGTGCTCTCCTGTTGCATTGGCACCAAACAGCACCGTGACACGGTCCTTGCTCTGTTTTCCTCCGGATGAGGATCCGCGAGCGGTAGTGAACATGCAATTTGGTAGCCTCTTGTAGAAAAATGCAGCCTCTTCTAGGATGTAGATGTCTTTGCATTCATACTTTTCAGGTAAAGCTTAGAGCCGATGTTGGTGCTATATGTCTGTAGTGTCACTGCGTACGGCTGCGCTTTAGCCAACAATAGACTTCGAGGTGGCGCCGTGTTGTTTTTTGAACTGCTCAAGCCTGCCATTGCTGCACTTTAAATCTTTATGGCCCATTTGGAGGGCAGGAGCTTCGGCTTTTGCAGTAAGGGCAGGTCCATGTAGGGGGAGATTTGCACTCCTGGCATTCTTCAGCCACTGTAGATGTGCACCTTCCGCTACGGGGCTTTTCAAATCACGATTCCTCTTTCTATTCGCCGAGAAGCTCTCTTCAGAGCCATCCAGCACAGCTCCCTTGTTTTTCAATACAGTTGATAAAGTAGATGGCGATATGCCGAATTCCTTCGCGATGTCAATTTTCTGCCGGCCGCTTTTTTCTACTTATTTTATCAGCAGAACTTTCTGCTTCAAAATCGGGACACTTTTGTCCGAAGACTGATTGAGCCATTTATCACTGTAGACTACAAAAGTACACGCGAGGCACGCCTAACGAAGCACTCCGAATAACACATAATCATATGGCCTGTAGCACAGATCCAAACGCATGCGCTGTCGGCGTTAAGGTGACTGAATGTGGCGGGCGACAGTGAAGCCAGAAGCTTCAAATGCCTGTCAGAGTATCTCAGTTTCCTTATCAGTGCGCACTGGGGATGGCGGCGGTTGCAATGGCGGGCTTGGCATCGGCTTCACGCGTAGCAGAAGAAAGGCGATTGGAGTTGTGGAGACCAAGAAGCAGAAACCGCAGAAAGGCACCTGTTGGCGGAAAACTGTGCTCAGGAGGGCAGGCCGGAAGAGGGCAGCTTTGGAGGGGCAGTGACGTCGAAACTGACAGTGAGGAGGTGAGGAGTTGACATGAAGGCGAGTGAGAGGAGTGACTGGCCTCCAAACAGCTTGCAGACTGGAGTGCAAATGAGGAGGGGACGGCAGTGGGCGCATTTATAGGGGTGGTGCGGAGGTCACGGAAGACAACGAGAGTATCGTGCTGTAAAGCGCCGCAAATGCCGTGGCTTGAGTTTGAGGTTGTGTTTGCTGTGCTCAGAAAACAATTAGCTGCTCATTGTGGGTACACAGCGTGATCATGAAAATTGAACAGTTTTGCAGTAGGGGTTTTGCACGATCACTCGGCAATTTTTTCCCGAGGTTTGCAGCTATGAAGTTTGCAAAATGAGAGCCTTTCGGTGCACCATTGTCGACGACACTGTGCTAATTCTACGGTTTGAGTGTCAGTGTTCGCCCACAGTTGTGTCCGCACCATTTACAAATGTGTAGGAACAAAATTCAGTGATCCTATCATGCATTTAGACTGTTTTGTTCAAAGTCGGATCGTGTGAATCGAGTGTGACCGGCTCGAGAAAATCGCAAAGGAAACAGCTTGCATTAACCTGCCATTGTGACAGCCCGACTCGCCGCTGGCGACGCTATGATTTCTTGTCTTTTCATCAAGTTATCACTCGATTTTCACCGTCAAAAGTGCAACGAAGCTAGGAGCGGTGTTTTATTGCGATGCAGGCTGATTATGGCAAGCGGTGAGCAAATTTCTAGACCAGCGTCCCCAAAGTCGTCTTCCCGATTTGTTAACGTAGTTCCTCACATTCAAACATGGCACTTATAATCGGAGAGACATTTCTTTTCTGCATTCTGGCACATTCAGACTTCAGCGCCAGAAGTGTTCGTTAGAGAGGTAAAACTTTGCTCATCGGGCGCATCCCATGGACTGCTACGGTGCAGTCTGCCCGCAATCTTTTGGCCACTTTTTGGCGTCCTAGAGACTGCAGATTTCTGACATCGCAAAGCGTCAGAAAAACTTAAATTTAATGTGGATTCTATCACGGGGGACACCAGTGTCGTGATTGCGACTGAGATTAACAATTCAGGTGCACTGCACCATAGAATTTGATAGCTTCCGTTTGCTGCACAGTTAACAGCTGGGAGCAGTTGGCACTCTTGGTGCCCATTACTAGATGGTCATCAGTCGTGGGTTTGATACTTTTGCGGCCTGTTCTGTGCCTGCATGAGACTAATTCGTCGGAGGTATTAATTTGACACTGCATGCGCAAAAGGGTCGGCGCCGCTCAGCGGCGACAATGCCTCTGCTCATCACTTTGCTCTAAGCTGGTCAAGCTCTCCGTGCGCTTCATGTAATGCGGCTTGAAGTGCATACGTTTGGGTCAGGACTGGAAGAAATTTCGAATAAAACAATATTTTGAATAAAGCGATTTTGTTATAACAAAGGATTACTGTGTGTGTGTATGTATTGAGGGGTCTTCAGGTCTCACCGGAGTACCGACCACCGCGGGTTCGAGCTTAGTGAGCCACAGGGCCGCGTCAACCGTCGCCTCTGTCGCCACTGCGCCCGAGCTCAGTCCGCAAGGGGCTACCGAGAAACGCATGCAAGAACACATTATTGCCCTGAGACAGAAACCTTTTATTGTATCCGACGGCACCCGACACTGCACAAGCGCCTGGTCCCGGGGCGGCGGGGAACCAAAGGGGTCCCGCACCAAGGGCCGAAAATGCAGTCAGGGGCGCCTATAGCATGTCGCTGCGAGAGTACAGGCTAAAGCTGGGACACGCCGCTAGGAAAAGTTATCTGTTTAGCTTGCGATAACCAATGGGCCAACTCGCGAGAGCTCGGGCAATCTCCTTTGGCTTGGGCCTCCGATAAGTGCGGCTCATCGTGGTACGGCCTCGCGCGAGCACTAGGCGCCCGTTCTTCGGCTCAGTATCCGGAAAGGACCAACATGAGGTACGCGCTCCCCGCTCGGGCAAAGGCACCATGTGTGAGCTCAGTCCTAGTCACAAAGGTGTCGGCGGACGAGAGGAAGCATGTACGTACCCGGCGCAGTCCCAAGGCAGAAGAGATACGCTACCGTCACGACAGTAGCCACCAGGGGCTGGTTCGTGACGTCGTAGCTCCGCCCTCACTGCGATCCATCGCGAGTGAGGCGTGGGGATTGCTGAAACAGGTGAAATGCACCTGCGCCATGACGCGTCGAATTCCCCACATCCCCAAAATATATATACTTAAGAAACACAGATCGGCTGAAACAGCTGAGACAGCTTGTCTTCCCATTACAATATTTGCAAAGGAAAGTTCATTTTTGCAACATTGATGTTATCTCTTTTAACTCCTGCCATTTAATTAGTGCAGTTTCTGTGCTCACTATGCAAAATCCTTCATTTGGTGGTTTCAGCTTGCTTGTGTCACCTATATTTTTAAGCAGGTTTCTTTGCATCTAGGCCTTTGCATCCTAACACTTACTTTGCTGATAAATGAGACTGATGAGGCTGAACCAGTACATCGACATGGTCTGCACAGCCAGATAGTTGCTCATTGCATGTTCTTACAGCCACACTGTATCCAACTTGTGATCTCCTAACTCAGATTTACACCCCCTGGATATCTGTGTTTCATGCTGTCAAGCATGGAAGACAGACTACCATGGCACTGTATAACTACCGTACCACAACTAACTACCACAGCACCAATGAAACCTGTCGTAGTGGGTGCAGTGCGCCATGTGAACACAGCATGTAGTTGCTTTTGACGCCACGCTGAATTGGTTGTTAAGATTTGAGAGCTGTAGTGGGATGGGCAACCAATGAAATCTGGCATGGATGTATCCAATTTTTAAGGTTGTTTCTTTCCTTGAAGTCATTACGTTTCCGAGTACCCTTTGTAGCCAGTATGTTGAAGTGCCTATGGTTCAGCATTTTCATTCAAAAAGTGGTGCTCAAGATGTTGTGGTAGATATCTGCAAAAAATCTCATTCTTTGGTTATGTGTTGCCTCACTCGCAGATGTCAAGCCATCGAACATGCTTGTGAATTCTAGGGGTGAAATCAAGATCTGCGACTTTGGCGTAAGCGGGCAACTGATTGATTCAATGGCAAACTCTTTTGTGGGAACACGGTCTTACATGTCGGTAAGTGCCAGTGCTGCCCCCTTTATTTATTTATTTATTTATTTGTGTCACTTTGGCATGCCGCCAAAGTGACACTCAGTGCGCTGAAGTTCACTCGCTCAAAGCGACTTTACATTTCCCTGTGTGACACGAGTGTAACTTGTGCTAGGATATTGTGATCTGACAGAACTGTTACTGTTCCTGTTGTGTATCAGATTCAGAAAGAAATGGGTAAACCACTGCCAGATACAAAATAATGGGCAGATACAATGTGTTTACTCATGCAAGTCCCGCACCCCTACAGTTTGAAGCGCAGAAATTTGTGGGAAAAAATGCAGCTGATCCAACGAGTTGGAATCTATATACAGTGAAGCTTTGTGTGAGTGCATAAAGAACCAAAGCACGAGTATGTGTGCATACGCATGCACAAGCACACAGACACGCATGCACACACACACACATGCACACACATAAATTATACCAAGTCTTTTCTTAAGTGCAGTTGCTGACTACTAGAAAGTATGACGGGCAACTTGAACGCATCATGACTTCAGAGGCAGCATGCACATATGTACTATGTAACGCAATTCGAATCCATTCTATTTGGAAGAAACATTCACTTCCTCGTTACTGAGCAGCCGTGGATGTGTGAAGGTGAGCTTTCTGGCCCTTTTTAACACGAAGCTCTTGTTATTATATTGCCTAATGTCCTACCTGTGTTAAAGAAAACAAAAGGAAAAAAAAAACAATGAATTCCCATGACCAAACTTTCTGAACCCATATTGGGAAATTTGTTTTTGTACACCGCTGTTGTTTGTCATTTGCCTACTTTTCATCCATCAATCTTCCAATCGCCTTTTACTAATCTCTGTTGCAGACATGTTTACTTTCCCTGCTCTCGCTGACCCCAAGGGCTTCAAGGAGGCCAGAGGTGCCTAAATCGACTGCTGGGCAGATATCTTCACATTCTAATAAATCATGCTCCATCGTTTGCCTAGCTTTACTGCAACAAGCACATGCTTCTTCTTCCTTGTTGTATCTTGCTTTATAAGTGCGTGTTCTAAGGCATCTTGATCTCGCTTCAAAAAGTAATGCGCTTCCCTCTTAGTTATAAATTGCTTCTTTTCCTATTTCATTTTTTCTTCTTAATTAGTTACTAATAGCAGGTTTTTCTTCCCTTTCTGCCACCCATGGGATTATCTCAGCCTCTCAGACTTTCCGTTTGACATTCTTTGTTGCCATGTTGTTCATTATACTGGTCACATACTTGCTGGTAAGCTTCCTAGTTCTTTTCCTCCACTGTGAATTAATGTTTTTCTTGACAAAAATCTGAACACTCTCCCAGCCCATATAATTTCTTCGATATTCCTCAGTCGTTCTTCATAATCAATATTATTGTGAGCTTTCCTCACTTCAAAACCTGTCCTGCCCATATCACCCTGCACAGCTTGATTAGTAGTCTTCCTGTGAGTGCCCAATGTGAGGCGTCCCATTGACCTTTGGTTGCCATTGACTCTTGGTTGTACCCCTGACTTAGGCAAACAACTGCATTTTCAAATGTAAGTCCTGAAACCATTACACCTTTCCACATATCCCGGAGCAGCCCGTCCCTATTGTATCCCTATAGCATTCTGTGTTTCATTACGGCTGCATTTCTCTTCCCATTTGCTGTTATTATTTTTTTCCTGTTTTCATGTATCTATTGCCTTTGTTTATCCATATACCAAGGTATTTATATTTATGAGAGGTATTTCCTGGCCTTGTAGTGACACTGTCTGTTCCCTGTTTTCATTGAATACCATAACACCTGATTTTATAATGCTAAATTTCAGGCCTAAATTCTCACTTTCCTGCACACGGATATTAGCCAGACATTGCACATCGCTTTGCTTGTTAGCTGGCAACAAGATGTCATCTGCATAAAACAAGCCTAGAAGCTGGTGCTCTACTACTGTACACACCTGTTTGTGTGAGAGATTAAACCCAATATTACAGTTATACTTCGATATAACGAACTTCAATATAACGAAATTCTCGTCATAACGAAGTATTTGACTTTTCACAACCTCTTGTTCATAGAACACCATGTAATTAGGACCTCAGTATAACGAAGTGTGTTTGTATGCAATTTCAATACGACGAGATTTTGCTTCCACAGCAAAGGAATGCCGACATAATGAATAGAAACTTCCGCCGGCACAGATTGTCAAATGGTCGAATTGCATGCTACTGCTTGCAAACGCACCTCTCAAATCGCACCCAGCAGGACAAGAGACAAGAGGGACCACAGGAAGTGAAGCCACATCATGTTCAGTATAAAGTTAAAGTGCCACATGATCCTATTGTGCCCTGTGCACTTTGAGCCTTGGGTGCGAGTGAGTGTGCGAGGGTGAGAAAGAAAGGGGGTGGTTTCACTATTGAGCGCCGCCTTCCCGCGCGAGCAAAGGGGAAGGGGAGTGAGCTCGTGGTAACGCAATCAAGCGCGTGCGAGGGGCGGAGCGAAGGGGTGCTGGTTGGTGCGCGTCTTCCGTACTTGTGCATGACTGTAAGCGTGGCTTAGCGCATACGCAGCCGTGCACCCTGCTTTAGAGCTAATCTGCCGCATGTGCATAGAGTGGGTGGGCTGAGACGGCGTGGCATCATGTAAGCTGCTTCAGGTGCGTGTAGTATTGAAGGTTGTGTAAACTCTAGTTTTGGTGACCCATTGGAGTGAGAAACAGACGAAGCATTCGCTCCCCAGTGTGAGTGACGTTATCAGCCGTGGGGGCGAAGTGCTTGCGAAAGCATGGCTAGCATTGCCTAATTCATACTGCCGATGTGAAGATAACGTCGACGTGGCATGAAATCGAATTATTCGTTTCTGACTTCCAAGTTCACCAAAATGAATTGTTTTCTCATTCAAATCTGCCTTTCTCGATTGCCCGAAAATTCGGAAAATTCTGCGGCCCCTTTCTGTGTTAAAAAAAAAGAAAATCAATCGGCGACTGTACACATTTTCGTAAAAGGTCGAATTTCATTACAACGAAATTTCGATATAACGACACAAATTGTTGATTTGACCTAGTTCGTTATATCGAGATTTAACTGTACTTCCATCAGTGGGGATAAAGGGTGCCCCTGCCTCAGTCCCTTGTTGATATCAACTTTCTCCTCGCCCCTCTTCCTTTCCCATTCAATGCAAGTGGTATTGTCTGGGTAAATCTCTCTCAAAAGCTGTATACAACTATTGCCTAAACCTTCCTCTCCCTCGCCTTCCGTGGCTGGCGCCGCGGAGGTGGTCGCCATCTGACGGTGCTGAAAGGAACCCAGCACTGCGTGTGCTTTGCTGTGGTTGGTTGGCCTATTCGGCAAGGGAACAGCCAGGCCGCAGCGCCACGGTCACAAAATCCAGCAAGGTTCATTGGGACGTGCTTCGCTTCTCAAAGTCCCGCACATGCCTACCTGTGTGGATGCCCTCCGAGATTGATCTAGTGTGCGTCGCTTGGTTTCAGAGAGAGGCCATGCCTCGTGCTGGTGAATTTTTGCAAGCTTCTGCTAGATGACACTAGTTACTGTCCTTCTGATGATGTCATCGTCTTCACCGTGTACCATCGCATTGAATTACGCAGCGTAGATATAGCACACCGTTTGTTGTGCTGCAGCTCATCATATAGCTGCATCGTACTTGCATCGTGCACGCGGAGTAAATTAAAAAATGCACATTGATATTGAATGCATGGTGCGACGTTTTTTCGAGGCCATTGTGAATAGCTTCACGGTGATTAGAATCTCGAACAGTGTGGACGGCTTGGAGGACAAGGAGGTTTCAGAGGACACCAATGAAGCGAGCTTGTCAAATGGCATGAGAAGCGGAAGGCATGAGGATGATTGATTCATAGTGGTTGAGTTCATAGTTGGCCGCCTGTGGCTGCATTATTCTGAGTAGCTATCAAAGCGCAGTTCAAGCCTTTAGTCAGTTGCCGTAAGCCACAAGATCCTCCCAAAAAGGTTGCGAGCTTTACACAAATACAGTAAATTACCAGAAGCTAGAGTAGAAAATAAGAGATCGCATTGCAGTTGCTAAGAGGCAAGAATGCCTATATGGAGATTCAAATAATGCAAAAATTGGTGTTTTGAAGGTCATTTCACAGTTTTTGGAATGTGTTTAAATACAAATTTATTGGGTACATCTCACACATCCTAAAACAGGTGCACTGACACTGCTAAAAAATGCGCTCCAGGTGTACCAGCCACGGTGCTTCTGTGGCTATGGTGCTCCACTACAGAGCACCAGGTTGTGCGTTCGATACCGGGTTGTCAGAGCTGTGTTCCAATGGAGCCAGGGTGCCTAACACTAAACTGGAATATCAAGTTAAAACTGCCTATGCCAATGCATCTGGTGCTCAGTCAGGCAAAATTTCTTGAAGGTGATTTCACTGAAAGTGGTAGTTTGACAATATTGCTCCTGAATAAAACTTACCTTTTCTCAGCATGGTACGCCACTGTGGCTGATTGCCGTTGTGGGATGTATTAATCACCGAAATCTGCTTCATTTTTTATCCTGATGTGCTGTTTTATCTTGCTCGCTCATCAAAGCTTCACTTACACCAATTCTCGTAGCGCAGGGGATCTGCATGATTTTTCTTCGTACGAGTACTTCGAAGGACCGTCTTGCATTTTGCTGCAAGCGATAGGGTTGTAATTGTAGTTACACATGATTTAATCTAGTGCTGTGGAGTATGTGCTGGGGCTTGGGATTTTGCTGCCAGAAGGCATTTCAGTGTTGACGAGGTCTGCATGTAGCTACTGATGAAAGCAGCACAAGTTGCTTGCTTCAAATAATGTGGTTCGAGTCTTCTGGAGGCCAAAGACCGGAAAGCTGTCACTGTTTACAAATAGTGGACATATATATTTACTGCAAAGCTAGGTTATTTAACACATTCTTTTAGTTATTACCGTCTTACTTTTCAATTTTTCACTCTTTCGAAAAAACTTCCCTAAAAGTTAGCTTCACATAATAAATGCACCCACCCTCTTCAACTTTGCTTTCATTTTTCTGAAAAAAGAGTGCTCATTATAGAGTAAAAACAATGCTTTAAAGTTCTTGTTGCCGTGCTGACATGTGGGTACCAAGGATTGAGTGTGAAATTCTAAAAAGGAAAGTCTGGCCTCCATGTTTTCCATCAGTGAACAACTGCTTTTGACAATGAGCAAAAATACTGTTTCCAAAGAATAAATTGCCAGTCTAAACTTATGTAATGTTGCTGTTTAGTGGTCTCTTTAATATGCACATTGAAGAACTCAAAATTAATCAAAATTAAATAATGCCTCCAAGACTGTATCTCCCATGGGCCCCATGCTGCTTCGAGACATTGAGTCAATCAGCACTCACGATATGTTTATTGTGTCGTTGCATCCTGAGTCAGTATTTTAGTGATATATGTTATGTCCGTGACAGCCGGAGCGACTTCAAGGCACGCACTACACTGTTCAGTCGGACATCTGGAGCCTGGGCCTATCATTGGTGGAAATGGCACTGGGCCGCTACCCGATCCCACCACCTGATGACCGAGAACTGACTGCCATCTTTGGCCGCAACTACACCCCTGAAAGTGAGTGTGAAGTGCTTCTCTCTATTTATTTCTCAGTTTCCTGCAAAGATGTAAAACCTAGTGGTCCACTTGAAGGGTTGCCTTTGATGCCACTCGAAACAGTAACAACTGGCCAGAATGCATGTCTTCTCACTTTTACTTAATCTTTACCTATATTTTAAGCAAAATTACTTTTGAACAGATTGCTGAAGTGTGCAAAGTAGCAAATTTACATCCGCCATCTTGACAAGAAATACTCATTGCTATTTATTAAAATGAATGGAATTCTGGGTTTTCACATGCCAAAACCAGGACATTATTAATGCCAAAACCAGGACAAATGTGCAGCGACCGCATTTCGATGCCCGCATCGAAATGCGGCCGCTGCGGCCGGGATTCGATCTCGCGCGTTCAGGCTTAGAAGTGCAATGCTAAAGCCACTATGCCACCATGACGGGTATGCTTCTTATGATGCTTGTCATTAGCCAAATGCTTTCCTGCTCACTAGATTTATGGCATCAAACTGGGAAAGCATGTAGGCATCATGCAAATTAATTTATGCAAATAGTTTTGTTGAGTGGAAGTACAGGCAGGAAGAAACGAAGTGGACAGGACAGACTGTCTGTCCACTTGTCTGTTGTTGAAGGAGCTTTCATGGCTCTAGAGATAGTGCTCGGCTCATAATTCAAGGGACCTTGGATAGAAGCCTATTATATAACTTTGCTGTTTTTATGGCATTTTCTTTAGTGAGATTTGCTATTTGCTTGTTACCGGCCACACATGCTACTGAAACTAATAACCATGGCTCATATCAGTCGTCAAAGGAAAAAAAATTGCAAGGCTCAGCTTCAAAAACTGATCAGTAGTCCTAAACAAAGTTGTTTCAGGACCACCATTTCTATAAATGACTACCTCAACAGATAAAAATGGGAGAGATGTTTATGATATGGGTCTTCTTGTGCAGGTAACTCTGGCATGGCATCGGGTGATGGACCACGGCCCATGTCAATCTTCGAACTTCTAGACTACATTGTTAACGAAGTGAGCGACGACTAATTCTTTATTCAATGTCTAGAAGACAGTTTTGGGAGGCTTGAAAGTGGAAAAAGTTTCAGTTAAGGTTTTGAAGGCAGCTCTAATATGAATGGTACAAATCACGCTAGTGTTAGTCGTAATTGTTAAAAAGCAATGCAAATAATTTCTTTCGTGTTGTAAAGGCTGCCTGTGCATTTCAGCTTCCTCGTCTGTACATTCTCATCACGACACAGGGCGATTGTAATGGTGGGCACGCTAGCTGAAAGAATAGAGACCTGTGGCTGCACTGTCGCCTCATAAGTGGTGGAGGTGCTTTTCAATCCCTATGTCCTCTGCCATCTCAAAGAGGGTATCAAACTGATCGAGAACTGAACCGAAAACCAGAGCGGAACCGTTCTTAGAAGCCAAACTGGAACTGAACTGATGTTTTCCGCCATCTTGGAACCGAACCCAAACCGGAACTTCTTGAAGGAACCGTTTTGAACTGGTTTGCCCACAGGATCAGCCTAGGGTGATTTTTGCTGAAATTCTACGAGCGTGCAGGCCAATGAGATTTGACGGCGTTTCTTTTGTCAATTAGTTGCAGTGCATGGTGTGTCACCTCTGTAACGGTTGTGTTGCTCACCACTGTGATCTTATCGGCCGACTTAACTGCACTCATTGTTGGCACGTGCTGTCCAGACGTATTAGCACCTGCTAAAGGATACAACATAGTTATATCTTGCACTTGACCAAAATCGTCACTCCTTGACGAAATCTTGACCAAAAAGCATCATTGATGCTCTCTGCTGGGTGCCTACAACCATTTTACATTCCATCGGAACCGTTCTTTCGCGTGGGCTTGGACTCACTTGGCCCTTTCCTTCTATCAGTGTTTGGCAACAAGTGAGTCATTGTGGTGACAGATTACTCCACATGCTACGCGACCACCAGAATGCTCCCAACCAGCTGCGCCACAGATGTTGCCGATTTTCTATTACACAATGTGATTTTACAACATAGAGCTCCACACCAACTGCTCACTGACTGGCGCCGGACACTCCTTTCAAAAGTCATCGCTGACATCCTGCAGTCCTGCTCAATCAGGCACAAGCTGACTACGTCTTGCCATCCACAAACTGATGCCTTCAAAGACAGGCATGCTTGCAAAGTATGTTTCATCCGACCATACTGATTGGGACTTTGCTCTATCTTATGTCAAATTTGCATTTAATTCTTTGCACCATGACACTGTCAGTCATTCCCTGTTCTTTCTGTTATACAGTGCAGTCCACTTATAACAATATCGAGAAAGACGAAAAATATGATCGTTATAACCTGTGATCGCTATATCTGGACTGCAGTTATTAAAAAAATATAAAAATAAAAAATAAACGCGGAACGTACCTTTGCAGCTCCGAACTCGAATTCGCTACTTGTTCTAAAGAATAGATGATGTAGAAAGTAGGCCGTGAAAAACAAACTTTATTTCTAGCCCCAATGACTGTGTCAAGTGTTAGGCACGCTGAAATAGTCAGAAATTTGCACTTGCTTATGCGGCTGCTTCAGCTTCACAACCGCGGTGTGCATGGATTCCAGCTGCTGCGCAAACACTGGTGGCAATCCTTTAGCATGCATAAAATCAATTAAGGAGTCGATCGACGACAGTGCACTTTGTGTGGACGTCGAGGTCGGGGTCAAGGAGCCACTGTCAATCTTGTCACTGTCGCTGCTGCCATCGCCACTGTCG
This sequence comes from Dermacentor albipictus, assembly GCF_038994185.2. Taxonomy (NCBI): domain Eukaryota; kingdom Metazoa; phylum Arthropoda; class Arachnida; order Ixodida; family Ixodidae; genus Dermacentor; species Dermacentor albipictus. The sequence goes on from NC_091821.1 coordinate 342,483,108, forward strand.
CACAACTTTGCCGTCTGTCGAGACAGCACATCTTCGGCGATTGCCTCGTCGGTGACCTCATCGCAGAACGAGGCAGCACTGTCTGCAGTCAAAAACTCCTCCTTTGACGCACCACTTGTGTCACCATTAGGAACGAGCTCCCAGAGCTCGGTTATGTCAGCGGCTTCCACCGTGTTGGTCTCAGTGGGTTGGGGAAGTTCGTCCTTACGCACAAAGCTCGCCTTTTTGAAGCAATTGGTGATGAACCAATGGTAAAGCGCCTCTTCAACATCGGCGTACAAAGGGTCTCTAACCCTTTTCTGCTGATCAGCATGGCCGCTGATAGCTCCTGCCTTCACAATTGCGGTGCTCCTGATTTTCGAGATGGTCGATATCATTAACTGGACGAGCTCATACTACTTCACAAGGGCGCTCACTTTAAAGCTGCATCAAGAGTCCTGCAAAATATCCATCTTCGTGTCAAGCGACACAGCTTTGCACTTTGTCGGCGCCATCTTTGAACTGGGTTGAACCGTTGGTTGCTTGCTGCTTCGGTGGCGTCAACCTGCTATCGCGAGAGAGAGATGCGGGACGGGCGACACCGCTCTGCTTTGCTTGTCGCTTTTTTTTTTCTTTCTCTCTCGGAGCGACTGTGGCCGACGCGCATGAAACAGCTAGCGCCATCTTGTGGCGCGCTCCGCCTACTCAGATATTCTCCGGTGCACGGGCGGGGCGGGAAGCGCTGCGCGGTAATGGCGGCAGATACGAACTTATGGAGGTAAACATTGCCTCGTCTCGACATCGTTTTGGTAAACTAAGCAACGCAAATGTTACGATTATTTGGCACGGAAAACGCCGTCCAGACGGCAAAATTTTAATCGTTATATCCGATATACGGTGAATAACCTATCGTTATAAATGTTTTTTTTTCCCATAGACCTGATGCATAAAATGACACTGTCATATCGACCCATCGTTATAACCAATATTTCGTTATATGTGGTATCGTTATAAGTGGACTGCACTGTATGGCTGAGAACCAATATTGCCACTGGACACATCCCTTCCATCTGCCTTAGCATAGGCCAGCGAATATGCACTTGACGCCATCACCAGGGCAGCCCAAGCATGCAGAATTGTCCACACTCTCCTCCTGACCTCCCAAGAGAATCAACAGCGTTTGTACGATTAAAAACACAAAGACGTGCACTTTTCACCTGGATCTCTGGTACTTTTGTGGTCCCCAACCCGTCACATTGGGCTGTCCCGAAATACTCTTGTCTCGGTACACACACCTATACCGAGTACTGCGTGCTGTGACTGCAGTTACATATGAACTTGTCCCAGTCAATGTCACTGCCTCATCTATCTGGCCCACATTCCACTGACATTGTGCATATTGCACGCCTCTAACCTAATTTCTCTCTTGTTAACACCAATATTTTAATGTGCCAGGATGGTGCTTTTGCTGCCGAGGATAATGCTACATAAATTATGCTTGTTTCTTTTGGACAATGCGGCGAGGGGGGAACCTCAGCGAAGAAGACGAACTGTTCCTGGGTTGTAAGCTGTCAGCTGAACTGGCTGGTGCTGCATTTGTTTTTATAAATATACCTTGTAAATAGTCATTGGTGTCCAATCCTTCGTTCGTGTAACGGTACAATTTTGCATTGATTATTGTGCGCTGATTAAGACCTCACGCAAAGACGTGTACCTAACACGATGACTTGACAACTGCCATGACTCCCTCCAGAGGCTGAATATTTATCAATTTTTCATTCTTATATGGTTATTGGGAGATACCTATGCATGAAGCCAATGAAAGACAGCCTTTATAATTAGCACCGGGCCGAGTTTACAATTTCAACATAGGGCCCTTAGGTTGTATAGTGCTGCTGCAGCTTTTGAGCATATGATAAACTTACGTAGTCTGAAGGGGAAAATATGTTTGTGTTATCTCTACTACGTCATCATTTTTTTCTTTCACTTTTTGTGAACTCCTTTAGCGTTTGGAAGTATTGACATGCATTTCTAGCGCTGGTCTTCAGCTCAACGACTATGTATAAATGCTGGTCCATGAGCAAGACTATCGAAGTGTTGGTGTGCCAGTTTGTCAGCAAAAACGGCATCAAGCCAAACCCTGCAAGGTTTCTACAATAATTGGCTTCTCTTGCACAGAATAAGCACTTGAGGAGTTTCCGAAGTCCGCTGTCCTATTGCTGCCGCTTTATCGGCTATTTTGCTGTTATTGCATTGCCATTTCACAAGGTCCTGACCTTGAGCACTGCTTTCACATCTTAGCCTGTCCTCTGTCACTTTGATGCGAACCCACCCACTATTTTGCACACTGACGCTAGTGGTCACGAAATTGATGCTGTCCCTCTGCAGCATGGTCAAACTTCATGAGAGAGGGGAGTTTTGTATGCCAGTCGCACCGTGAGATGTGCGAAGTAGGAATGTCTTGCTGTAGCTTGGGTTGTGTGAAAACTTTTGTGTCTCCTAGTCTGACCCCTTTCTTCTATGAAAGCCATATGTAGAGGCTGATTGTACACCGTAGATTTCTCGATTACCTGATTGATTACATGGATGTGATCCATCGTCCAGTATCCCTTCCTGAAGCCAGCCTGCAGTGCCAGCAATGCCATGGACGAGCCTAGATTTATCTCAGGGCTTAGTCCAGCTTTTGGTAGATGGCAGCACATAATCCATGAGAGAGCGCAAGCAGAAGCGAATTCATTCTTTTTGAGGAGGTATGACATGTTGGCAACTGGGGCTCTTAAAAATAATTTGGTCATTTGTGGTCAGGATTCGGTCTGGTAGCACAGCATGGAAGGTGTTAATATATTAAGTATCGTCACAATGAGTGTTGTGAAGAGACTTGTGATCATTCAGCTGCAATGTGTTCTTGAGCTCTTTATGTTTACGGGGGACGACGGGTATTTGGTGCATACATTGATTGTACTATTGTCTGTAGGGACAGCATAATGGTAGTCAAAATATAGACTGACCAGATCGCACACAAGTATATATGCATGCAGGAATGCTTTGACAAGCTTTTTCGGTTACTTGTGGAATAAATTCACTTTAATTTGTGATGAACGTGATATTTCAGGCTCCTTATTATTTGGACTTTTAAGCAGTCCCCATTGTGTATGAATTATTGGTTGGCAACTGTAGCTATGTATATAAGATATGGCACATGCCCTTACACCTGTGCTGTAAGGAAGGTGATGAGGATTAAAGTAAAAATCCTTCTAAGGGATTTAGGACATGCAAGACACTTTGCTAAAAGTCTTTGACAAAGAAGTTTACTCAACTTCAGCACACTTGTTCGGCTGCATTTGTGCGCGAGAATGCTTTTCCTTTTAAATGCACACGGAAAGATCTCTTGTCATGGTTGCACTGTGGTTGATGGTTTGTTTTCAAAATTTTCTTATACCTCATGTAATCTGGTCGCTGGCAGTTTAGGCATACAAACTAGTTGTATTGAAGCACATGAGGTTGACCTTGCGAAAACTGACTAGTGAAGTGGATTAGATACACTACTAGGACATGGTTTCAAAGGAGCCCCTTGTTTTTTTTGCTTGCTTGACCTTGTGTTCTTGCTTCCCATAGGCCCCACCTTCAGTGCCAGCAGGTGTCTTCTCGCCAGAGTTCAAGGACCTCGTTGATCGATGGTCAGTAACACAGTTATTGAACTTTCCTGCAGTACTTCGCACTTTCTCATTCATATTGGTGCCATTAAGTGAGCCTCTTCCGGTTCCATCATCTTGCGAGGACACCAAAAGATGTCTTTTGACCTTTGTAAAAGAAAACATTTAAGGATTAGACAGCTGCTGCTGCGAGTAACCATTAAAATATTTTGGCAGCATTACCTGAGGACATGCAGCCGACCTAATGAGATGGTAATTGAATTAACCCCTTCTATGTTAATGAGCTATTTTCATGGTGTGAACAAGCTCAGCTTGTCCTTGCACAGGTAGCAGTACTAGCAGTCTGGGTGAGCCTTACTTTTTCATGATTTGTAAAGGGCTAAGAACCAGTATTTGGCATTGCAAACGGCAAGCTCTGCTGTCTTGCCATAATTTGAAAATTCATATGAATTGGCAGCAAACACATTGTGACACTTTAGCAATTCATTTAAATATAATGCCACCTGTGTTTCTTATAATGTTTTTTTCAATGACATCATAGCTTGAAGAGGAATCCAAATGAGCGAGGTGATCTGAAGACATTAATGGTGAGTAGGGTATCTTCTTGTTTTATAGAGGTAACTAGTCCTTTTACTGACTGTTGGAAGTTGGTACATTCCCGTTACGCATGTTTCCCCAAAGCCATCATTTGTAATTGAGAATTTAAAAAGAAAGGACCTAATAGAATTAAGCTCACATTTTACCGGTTCATACGTACCCAGAAAAGATGATCTTTTGGTCCCAACATTCAGTATGTCGCCAAATTGATCGTAGATCCCATGTAAACGAGAGAGATGGACACTGACCGTGTCCATCTCGGGGGAGCTTAGAGGACAATGAATACGTTGAAATAGCTTTATCTCTTAGAAGACTCCTATTGTCAGTCTGCCCTACAAGAATTTTCAAACAATAATTGTAGCTTAATGACCGAGTAGGTTTATCTAATTCTGACACTTGCTTTTATTTTTTTCTCCAAAAAGATTGGGCCCAAAACTGCCTTCGTGACATTCATATGCTTTGCCGCATGAAATGGCTGTATTGCAACGAAGCTGACTAAAAACTGTGCGGCAAAGCTGACTTCAGGAAACGAACCAACACTGCACAACACTTGGCCATTCTTCTTGTTAAAATATAGGGTGCACATTAGATTTCTTTGTTGAAAAGCCTTAATGTTATCTCTTCATTAGTTTTCTGCTTTGAACACACAGAAAGTGGGTGTGCATTTGATAAGGGCGTGTCTAAGAATTGGGCCGATACTGCCAAATGAATCAGGGGTGTGTGATGACGTTTTTCTTTTTTTTGGCATCTTGTTCACTTTGGCCTGCCAAATAATTAGATCAATTTCGTCTGTACTGTCGGGGTTGAATTAACAGAAGTTGGCTGTATTTCTGAATTGACAAAATATTAATGTCATTAAATAACGCATACATAACAAATTGTAACCTCAGGTACCTGTGTCTATTTGCAGAACCATCCGTATGTGCGGACATCGGAGCAAGAGAAAGTGGATTTTGCGGGCTGGGTGTGCCAAACCATGGGCTTGGACCCCTCAACTCCGACAAAACTTACTCCGGAGGGACAGGCCTGACTTCCATAATGGTCAAAACGCAGTGGAGGACGACAGCTGCTCTCGGCCCATGAAGATGGGAAGTGCATTCGCAACAGGGGCGAACATGCGTGCGATCTCTGCCTCTTCACACCCACACATTTCTCTCTTGCGGGCACAGGCTCTGTCGGGGTCTGCTGCTCTGGCCCCCATCCACCCCCTCCACCCTTCCCCTGTCGTCTATCTGTTGCTTCCAAGCTGTGTCTCTGTCTTGGACACTAGTGTCACCACTGGCCACCACAAATCCGTGAAATGAACTTGCCTGCAGGTTATAATTGCTGGTGGGAAGCAGTCTGCCACAGCAGTGCAGTAGTTCCCACAGTTTCAGAGCACTGATGCTAATGCATCAACTGGCAGATTCTGAATGTTTGTGTGTGTTGCAGCAGTGCATTTGAGAAGCGGATGTGAGGGGCCGTTCTTGCACGGCTACTTTATCTTTGCATGTGCACAGCAACAGTGGCAGCGGATAACTTTAGTTGGCGCAATGCTCAAAAAGAGTTCACCCAGGCTGTCTCCTGGGTGCTCTAAAGAAATCGGAGTACCCGAGTACAGGTCTCCGCTTTAGCAAATGATACTCCTTTTCAAGGAGCAATTGATATTGCATAGGTAACACTGTCATACTTTGCTGTGGCTTAAGGGGGGGATGCCTTGTCTGTGCCTGTGTGCAAGCTATTTGCATTGTTGCTGTCATGTAGAGAGGATGCAGTTTTCTATCAGTCTTTATGTGTTATTTAGTTTTCTTTTTTTTTTGCGATAGAGCAGCTGGTCTCCTGGCCAACTTCCCAGGTAATGCTTTCAGGTTGCTACTGCTTTGATGTGCAGTTAGCAGGACTCTATTGTGACAGTTGTAGCTACCGTCGTCTTTCGTTTCACAGGCCAGAAGTAACAGCTTGCACGGCTCACTGCAGGTAGTTGCAAGGTTACCTGCAGTACAGCTGTTTTTAGTTTTTTTAACTTTTTCATGCCATTCAGCTGCACTTTGTGCTTTTGCTTTTGGTACTCAAACTTGGGTTAGGAGCGGATTGTTAGAGGCTGTGGAATGGAATGTTCTTTTCCCCATTTATTGCTTTCCTTTAGTGTTCAGATTTAGGTAAAGTTACAGGCAAACCCTTGCTCCCTGAAGTTGCAGATCATTCGGTGGAAGTTACCGACCATGTGTGAAGCTGAATGCTCTTGAGTTCAACTGTGCAGTGCCTTTTCTTTCCTATTCCTTCTTTGTGCGATAAACTTGTGCCTGCAGTGAGCACAGAAAGTGTTTAAAGGAACACTGGCACAATAATCTCGCCTCTCCTTTCTTTGCTTGACAGGTACCTGTCAACTCAGTAGTTGCAGCATGAAGCTGGGTGCATGCTGCCAAATGAGCCCTTGCATTCGCCTTTCACTAGGCCTTTTGACAAATGCGACAAGGGATAAGTCTGGCCGTCTGCTGTTGCTTCCTTGAGAGTGCTGGGTGCCCCTCTTGCCTCCTTTCAACTTTTATTCTGTTGAGTGCTAAATGCACAAAATTTTTAGTGGCATGGTGTGGCTTTTGACCTCCGCCGGGTTGATTGGCACTTGTGTCAGTGGTTTACAATGTCACACAACAACCATCTTTGATCTCTGACAACATATGGTCTGCTTGATGCCTGAAGCTTCACTGCAGGTTTTGAACTGGTTGTATTAAGAGACAATGTAATTAATTATCTGTTCTAGGCTCCATTCCATAATTACAGAGTTGATACCTGTTTAACAAAGCAAGAAAAAAAAATGTTGTACCATTTCTCCTTTAAAGGGACCCTGAAATGATTTTGATGATCTTGTACAAACGTTCTGAGCCGTTAGGGTAGGTCTTCCTGATCATTAAGTGACACATTTAAGCGCTCCGCGTAATGCATGCAATTTATTATAAGGTTTTAAAAATATTCATCGCTACCGATTAGTGTGGCGCTACTCCCCTATGTTTTCAGCCGCCCTGTCCCCTGTTACCTAGCAGGGGTGCGCAACGTCAGTTTGGCGAGCTATCTGATTGGCTACCCAGGCTGTGTGATTGGTAATATTTCTTTTAATTTTTTCAACTTTATGGTGAACAGATGCTCATAATAGTTGTAATATTGGTTAACTTGTTTTTCTGTAAAGAAAGATAACGTATCAGAAAAAGAATACACAATGACAATTTAGCACTACACTCTGGAATTTCTGGCACATAACAATCCAGGGAAAACATGGGGAATGCTGGAGATGGGAAATTCAAGACGATGAGCAAATGAGAACAATGTGAAAGCAGGAGCCAACGTTTTGACAAGTGGACTTGTCTTCTTCAAGGCGGCGTATGCTTTCCTCGCCACAGTATATATAGGTGGGGTTCTTCTAAAGGGGAGAGGGTGTAAGGTGGGTAGGTGGGGCAACCAGGGAGGGTGTGTTAGCATGTTGAATTGAGAATATAAAGGACGGGGGGGGGGGGGGGGGGCTTGGCCTTGTGCACAGCATTCCTTTATAGTCTCAATTCGACACGCTAACACACCTTCCCTGGTTGCCGCACCCACCCACCTTACACCCTCTCCCCTTTAGAAGAACCCCACCTATATATACTGTGGCGAGGTAAGCATACGTCGCCTTGAAGAAGACAAGTCCACTTGTCGAAACGTTGGCTCCTGCTCTCACCTTGTTCTCGTTTTGGCACATAGTAAGTGTCATCTGCTTGTATTGCAATGTGCTCAGACGTGAGCTGCGCAGTCAGTGTTGGTCTCGAGGTTTCTTTCGCGAGCACTATGTGGGCTGCAAATCTTGCAATTGGCGACATGTCAAGCTGTGACATCATGTTCCTCTGCAAGGCAGCAGGCAAGCAGAGTGGCTGCAGCTCATTGAGCAGTCGGATCCAATCAGTGCCAGGATCTATGCGTTTGCAGCTGTCACCTCATGGTGGACGTTTCGCACTACAATACCATGCATGCACACCGATCGGGCACTGTGACACAATGCTCGCAGTGCATACTGCTTGGATAGCTCTTGCTGGAGACCGACGATGACCAGGTGGCTAGCGGAGATGTCAGATAGATTTTGTGTGCTGGCTCCAAGACACGGGAAGTAGACGACATGATGTCGCATGATGCAGAGCCAGGGAAGGCATCGCTTAGCTCCGATCACTCATTGAACGAGTTGAAGAGGAAGTGCTTGGCTATGAAGGAGGGTAACTTTTAATCGCCCATAGCTCTCTGAATATGAGACGCTTCACTTAAATTGTGGTGTGAATGTTTTGCTGTAGCTGCACTCTATGTACCTACGAAATTTGTCCAAACCGTTTCTGGGACCCTTTAAAGGAGCGCTGAAACACTTTTTGAACATAGTGAGAAAACGTTGCCGATCTGTTAATGAGGCCCCCTGTAAACATATGAGCCAAATGTTAAATATTATTGAGCTGCATGCTGCAGGGAATTCACAATCTCGTGTGAAAAGCAGTGAAAAATTGCTTGCTCTTATTCGCAATTTTTCATGCAGTGTCATTGCAAGTAGAGGAGCCCACGCCAGCTATTTATTGATATTGTGATCGTGAGAACAATCTCAGTAATACAGTTTCTGCTAATTTGAGCCAAATAAATGAAAATATACGTCTGTAATCTAAAAAAGACTGAAAAGCCATTTCATCTTTATGCTGCCGGTTTACACACCACAGTTGCACGTCCGCTGCATGTGACTTCCAAGATGAAAAGGATGAAAAGCATAGTTTAGATACTGCGGCCTGCACGGATTTTCACCACAAGCCATCTTGCTGCCGCAACATTCAACCTTTGGGCAGTCAATGCTCTATTACAACTCCTTGCCATCTCCCCTGTATAGCTTCCATCAAGCTAGTGAAAATGAGGAGAAAGCTGCTCATCAGTCTGGTAACATCATTAAATTCTCATGTGCTTGAAGAATTCGAAACATTTTTATGGCAGGATATTTGTGAGGCGACTTGAGTTAGTGCTAGTGATATATTATTATGACTGGTTGAAAAAGTGTTTCAGAGCCCCTTTAAGAAATTCAGGCGTAAGGAGTGCATAACTAGCTGCAGTGATGTTTGAGGCTTTTAATCTACCTTGCTGTACTTGGCATCATGCCAGGATAATAGAGCTTGAAACATCACGAACGGCATTTAAAAATCATTCATATGTATAGATTTTATTCTGACCAGACTGTGTGGAGGGTTGTTGCTTCTAGACAGTGGACACAGCCAAATCGGATTTCTGGTCTTCTGTCTAATTGCTGCAGTGCTTGGTTGCATTGCGTTAAGTTTTAGTCATTAACACAGAATATTTTTTACATTAAATTACACTTGTTAACACGTCAGTGCAACTATCGGTGTTCAATGCCTTTGCAGTGCTTCAAGTTTATATATGCACATGTACACAGCATAGCAACAAATATTACATGAGAGCAGGCTTCTTGACACCTGAAAAGTAAGAGATTCATTATGATGATACTGTATGAATGCCTGCTACAGCAAACCATGGCTCAGGGCTTCAAGAAATGCCTAATGATCCACATAAATACTTGTTAAGCAGGTGGCTTTAAGTTGCTTATTCATTCACTTTTCCTTTCACCAGAGTGTGGTCGAAGCCAGGCTGATATCCAACTTGCTCTACTGCAGCGGTTGTGGTAGTCTGCACCACCTCACATTTTAAGTGCAAGTGGAAGCTTAGATAATAACTGTCATTGGCGGTCTATGATTGTCTTCTTATCCATGTTGGGACATTTGGCAGCCAAGTGCTGTAGATGAGGTAAAAAAAAATGTTGTACGATGAAGTGTCGATACATACACTTTCAAGCAAGAAACTAAGGATAAAGCGATATGTACATGAAAATATGGCACCCTGATATGGTTGACGGTAATGTCTCGGCAGTGCCACAGCTCTACTCGCATTGTTGCATACGTGTGTGCCCTTTACCTGTACCAGAAGCCATTTTCATTGAAAGAGTTGCATAATTAGGAGCAGTATCCTTACTCTGTGCAAACTGCAGTTTTTGTTTAATGGTTGTTGCATTATCACTCCTCTGCAAACTATGCATGACATTGTACATAAGCGACGTGCAAGTTGAAAAAAGTGGCCTACCGATGTTATGCAGTCAAGAAGCAGCTGTAGGACAGTGTGCATGGCGTTTGTCTTTCCTTCTTTCAAGCATCCAGTATTTCTGTTTTCACATTGGAAAGATTGCAGCTCGGCCATTCTCAAGTTAGTGTGGCCACACAGGGGACATGGCGTTGCACAACTTCAAGACAGCAGCAATTTGTAATCTCACATGGTTAAGATTATGGTTGGCTTGGGAAAACGGAGCTGTGGTTACATTTTCGGCAGCCTTAAGAGTGGATTGTGTCTGTCACAAATGCCATGGCCATGTTTGAAGGAGACTCACTAACATGCCACCATGAACTTCGAGCTGCAGCAGCGTGAAATTTTGCCTGGTCATGTCCTGTTGCACTTGTACCACTTGACTGGTTGTGCCGCAGCCTACTGTACAGCGTTTTGGGGGCTGTTTCTTAATTTATTGACAGTGATGTCAGTCTAGTAGTGGTTTATGCCTGCAGCCATGCTTCATACTGAGCAGAAAGTGTTGGTGAGGAGACTGGGAGTGAGCACGACTCCATCCTCGCCGAGGGGGGTGCACAGTGGAACACACAAAGTGGGAAACAAAGGGCGCTGTGTGTTCTAGTAGAGTACTCTAGGAAACATTCCCAAGCGCACGTCGTCCTCGTATAGTCTTTTATTTATTGAAGCAACTGTCGTATATTTTTTGTGTGTGAGAGGTTTGTTCTGCTGGCCCCCATTGCCTCAGGGCTGTGTGTTATGAAATGCTCCAGTGAACAAGAGCAGGTATGCGAACAAAACAAAACAAGTGGACATGCACCTTTGTGAGCTGTGCTGAAGCTATGGGTCTACTACCACAAGGATTAAGTATAACACCGCGTGAGTGCACTGTGTCTGAGTGTGTTCTATTTTATCGATGCACACCTTCTCATTCAGGAGGGAAATGCTTACTACAGCTTCGTTGTGGCAACTGATAGGACAATGCCTCTTTTCCTGGCTTGTATCCGGGTGTTCCATGAGTTGGCAAGTGCTGCCTTGTATCTATTGTTTGAGAAATTTGTGTTGCTCTTCTGAGAAGATTGTGTTGTCTCGACATTCTATTGTGAGGCGACATTTTTTTTTGTAATGTAGCAAGAATTGGTGAGGGGTCTGAAAAGCAGCAAGCATTTTGTTGACCAAAGAAGTCCTTTGCTGCATCTTTGCAGGTGATACGACTATTTTAAAATATTTGAGTTTCAATAAAGTGCCCCCTTACATGAAAGTGTACTTGGGTAAGACAGACTTCGTCTGATCATCTTGGATCTCGTTGTGTTGGGAAGATTTCTTCCTCAAGCAAGCGAGAATGGGCACTTTGATGGCACTGCCATAAGTGCCAGCATTTTCGCACGGTTATTTTTACAGCAACAATTGTCAGTAGCATATTTTAGGAGGTACTTTTCATGGCGTGTCTATCGCCACGTGTTCGCCACCGTGTATTCTGACGATCTGAAAAACAAAATGCTTGTGCCAGCTGCGAAGTTGTAGGGGTAGAACTCGGGGCCCCTCTGCCTCTTAAGCAGCTACTCCACTCGGCCACAAGTCTTTTTAGGACATGGGAAAAAAAGCCTGTGGCTGTACAATATCGGATCAAACATTCATTAACAAGACAACGCATAAAACAGTTAACAGAAGCTCAAGCAAACACATTGGTCAAGCAGGTATGTACATTTGGGGAGGGTTCCAGATGCGGCAACTACACTGGTTATCCTGCAACACGAAATGTGTTTTCTCCGACAGGTGTTCGTTTGATAAAGTTGTTTGCCACAATTAAGATCCAAATCCACTTCGCGAGCAAGTCCTTTGTGGCACTGCAGCAAAGCGGTATGGTTGAGTCTAGCTTGTCCCATTGTGGAATGCAAACAATACTCCACTCTTCAGAGGCAAGACGAAGATCTCTCTGAATTGCAAGAAGTGACCGGAATGGTCAGCGCAGTTCAGACAAGCTTAGCGCCTTCGGAAAGGAGCGTCCTCAGTGGCTCACCATAGCTCCCCGAAACGAAGTTTTTCACGTCTTGAAATGTTGCAACTCTCACATTATGCGACTTTATAATGTATCAACATGGCTTGATGCAGTTTCGGGCGGCCTGGATCAAGGTTCACCTTGTAGAACGTGCACAAATGCGTGCTGTCATCTTCTCCCATCAAATTTTTCCATGTGCGTCATGTGATCCAACGTATCTGGCGGAAAACGCATGCGCACAGATGCATGCACAGTGTAGACTAGGAAGAACCGTTGCTGGTAGAAACCCGGAGAACTATGAATTCCTGTGCGTGCGACCCGTTGTCGGAACTCTCGCTTCTTGCGCGCGAGAGTTGCTTCCGTTTGGACGAGGAGGAGCCCTAGACAAACTTAAAGCTGTTTAATCCATTACGAGATCAAGAGCATAACGACGTTACAGCAAACGGGGTTGTGTCAAAGGTTCCAAGATGAGAACTCAAACCAGCAGCATGACAGCTCTTGAGCTGTACCCAAAATGCACCGGCTAACATGCAGTCACTCTCTCAGTTATGTAGGCGCCGCCTTCCAACTGTACATAGTGCAAGAGACTTCAAACTGCAGTCAAGTTGCGCCCCTGTAGTCTAAGCATAGTGACCCCAATCGTGGCCCTAAATGTCACCCCTACCATCACCTCCTCTATTTTAGAGCCGCTGCCCCTACAGTGAACCTAAATGGCTGTAGCTTATATCTTGGCAGTGTTATGTGGCAGTAGATGTGTCGAAGTTATCTTTTGAAGTGAAAACAGCAGCTTGCAATCAGTGATTAGTGTTTACTTGAGTCTAAAGCTTGTGTATTAAGAGAGTTGATTAGAAAATTGACCTGTGCGTTAGTCAGATGCGAAGCCAGAACCACATTTTCATGTGTCGTGTCATTTGTTCTCCACATTCTGGAGAACATAGTAGAAATCAGTTCTCCTGAGATGCATGCGTTGCAAAAGGAACTTCTACCACGATCTATAGCTCAGTGGTCTAGGTGTGGGCTACCATCCTGACTATGATTGTGGGGTGTGGTTGGAGAAACGCAGAATATTGAACGCAATGGACTGCTACGAGAGCGCCATGCTGTGGTCCATAAACAGCGATGAAGAGTTGTCTGCGATTGACAACGGATTTTTAACTGTAAATCAGGTGCACGTTAGATTGTTTTCCACATTAAAATTATAAAAACTAGGTGGGTTCTAAAACAATGTAAATACTGCTCATTGATTTAAAAAAAGTTATGGGGTTTTGCATGCAAAAACCACTCTGATTATGAGGCATGCTATAGTGAAGGGCTCTGGAAATTTTGACCAACTGGAGCGTCGCATGGACTTTTTCGTGTCTTTTAATTCAACCTGCCAGATCATTTGGTTGATTACGGTGGGTACATGGAAGTCGAATTTGCGGTAGTCAAGTGTATTTCGTGTGAATTACATTGTATGTAATATATAATGCTTGTCCGTCCAAGACTCCGACCTTTTCAATGGGCGAGGAGGAAAGGGTGCGTGGCTAGCCTTTCCTCCTCTCTGGCTTGTGTGATACTGCGTGATGCTGCTTGGAAGTATTACTGTCGCTTGCTGCAGAACGATTTGGAAATGTTTTAGCTCGTACTTTGTGAAATTTACGCAATGTCCGTTCACACAAGGTCGTCGGAGAACTAGTGTGTAGCCTTTCGGTGCATCCGTAACCACAATATGCGGAAGTATTTCTCTTGGGGGCGCAAACATGTCCCATTTAAAACAACCATTGAGTCCAGTTGGATTTATCAATGGGACCCAACTGGTACCAATTGGATGCCATCTGAGGCACAAGTTCTAATTGGGCATCATGAGAAGACCAGTTGGACATCACTGGAGCTCGGTATGCCAATTAGTCCCAAATGGACGTAATTGGAAGTCTATGAGTAATCCCGCGAAACAACAAAATAGTTGATAGCACAATTATAATGTTAGTTTTAAAGTAAGAAATCTTTGTATTTTGGTGTGATCAATGGAGAGAAGCATTTAGCTTTCTGTCAAGTTAAATATTTATCTTGAAGTTTCACTAATTTCTCATAAACCACTGGCACCGCTAGGTCAACCATATTTTGCTCACATATGTAGTACCTCGCATGCATCTCGTAGTGAAGTGAGCGTTTGGTATGTCAATGAAGAGAATTGCTGTAGTGTGTTAATGTACGAGTGTGCTTCTTGGGAGGAGTTTCAGGTATAGCTGTGTCGCATCAAGGTTAGGGCCCATCTAGACTTTTTTTTCCCTTCGGTTTTCATGTTGGTCTCAAGTCTAATTCAGAGATCAATTGGGTCCAATTCTGTTCAAAAAAACCAATTGGACCTGTTGGATTTTTCCAATGGGTCTCCCAAAACACAATGGGAAATATCCAATTGGTTCCAGTTGGAAATTTCTAACTGGTTTGAGCAATGTTTTTTTTTTTTTTGTTGGCGGGTGAGGCGCATCATCAGCCGTGGTGTGGGTATGTGTTGGGAACTATTTTTGGTGTATTGGTTTTAATTCAGTGAAGAGAACCGGCGTCTGTGTATTGCCAGGAAATTGAAAATCTGCTCAATATCTGATCGCTTGGCGTTAGAGCTAAAACATAAGAGCGCATGCTCGTGTGTGGCCAACCTAAGGCAACCCCGAAGCATCTAAGTGCCATGCGCAATCAAATGTTTGTGATACACCAGTATCGTTTTCACGCATTTCAAATCTAGTCTTGAAATCCCTATGATATGTCTACGCTAGCCTCCTGTATGAGGCCGATGCCACTGCTCAATACTGCGATCACTGCGGTTGGTGAACCAGCATGATGCATCCATATATGCAGTATGTGCTTTGGCATTGTCTTCTCTTTTGCCCTGTAAAGCCATAATATGCGAGATGGATCGCATAAAAAGAATGCAACGGCTATTTGTATGGTGTTGCGACTCCTGTTACTCGACCAGCGTTACCACTGGGTAGCGTGGCGTTGGCAGGCTGCAAGCGTCTGGTAGATCATGGCGACTAGGCAGAGTCGAGATGATTTATAGTGCAAAACTTGCACTGTTTATTCCATGGTTGGTGGAGGATAAAAAATGGCTGTGGCTTAGCTAAGGTTAAGCCCAGGATGCGAAGCGTACTAGCCTATATTTTAACGCAACAGCGTTAAGGAGCTCGTGTCGCAGAAAAGCCGGTGTCGTCGGCTCAGGCGTGCGGCGCTTGCTCAGGCGCACACTTCGTTGTCGCGCCGAACGCTGCGTTGCTCGACGCTCACCGCGTCCGATGCGGGGCGCGTAGTCGCTGTGCCGTAGCAAAGCCACCCAGAAACAGTCTCTGTAGCACGCCGCAACCTTCGCTTCTCATTCCAACGAGCAGCTCTGTCTCCAGGAGGCATCTCGCCTCGTGAGTGTTTAGTAAAGCCCCTCAATTTTCCAAAAGTAGCGCCATTCTTAGATCTTTCCGCCACCCCACTCACCCAGGCGCTTCCTCCTCCACTCCTCCTCCTGTCGCCCCAGCCTCCTCCGCTCCCCCATTGGCCAATCTGTGTCACGTGAAAGCGGGCCCCGCGCTTTTGTATATTTTTTTCTTTCCGGCGCAGAGCAGGCGCCGCGCTTTTGTATATCTTTTCTTTCCAGCGCGCTGCGACCCCCCAATCTTGGGCCTGCGCCACGAAGTACGGCAGGCGGTTTGAAGGAGCGCGGTAGTTTTATACAATGTGTTAGGGCCGAGTGCTTAATTGCGATGCCGTGCTGCTGCGCCTACGGTTGCCACAACAGACCCAGTGACGGCAAAAAGCTTTTTATGCGAAGCATATTACGAGGGCTCAACCCAGCTCCTCAGGCGCGGCGGTGACCATGAAATCACGTGACACCGTGACGTCACGACAGAGGAGAAGTGGCTTTGGCTCAACTCTTGCAAGACGGGCTGGGTGGGAATCGAACCAGGGTCTCCGGAGTGTGGGACGGAGACGCTACCACTGAGCCACGAGTACAACGCTTCAAAGCGGTACAAAAGCGCCTCTAGTGAATGCGGTGTTGCCTTAGAAACGCGCTGTTTCTAAGGCGTGCGTCTCTTGCTCAGGCGCACATTTCGTTGCCGCGCCGAACGCTGCTTTGCTCGACGCTCACCGCGTCCAATGCGGGGCGCGTAGTCGCTGCCCTGTAGCCCATTGTCTTACACCCCTTGGCGGGTCGACGGGAACGCTGTCGCGTTCCACTCTTGAAGGCGAAGAAGTAATGCATGAGTTGTTTCTTCGTCTAGCCGAACCAAATATAGCCAAGCAACAGCAGTTCACCAGGCTAAACAGTGGTTCAACAACTAAAATAAAGGCTAGTATGCTTCGCATCCTGGGCTTAACCTTACCTAAGCCACAGCCATTTTTGTTTTACCATCCGCCGGGCGCAACGCAAAACGAAGAAAAGTGTGGATTCACAAGATCGGGCGGGCTGACTTCGAGCAAGTGGCAAAGAACGCGCGGCTTTGTGAAGTGACACGGCTCCTCCAACCTCTTCTTTTGACGCCCGTGTCAAAACGGACCCGTGTCCAGTGCATTGGGGGTGCGTTAAAGAACCCCAGCTGCAAAAAAAAAAAAAAATTAATCCAGAGCCCCCATTATGGCGTGCCTTATGAGATCGTGGTGTTGGGATGTAAAACCCAAGAATCAACTTTTCTTCTGTCTTGT
The DNA here is from genome assembly GCF_038994185.2 of Dermacentor albipictus. Taxonomy (NCBI): domain Eukaryota; kingdom Metazoa; phylum Arthropoda; class Arachnida; order Ixodida; family Ixodidae; genus Dermacentor; species Dermacentor albipictus. The sequence goes on from NC_091821.1 coordinate 342,500,097, forward strand.
GTGCCTTGACTGTTCCAGTTAACGCAACACTGCTTCCTTGTGAAAACTTACAACGCAAAAGAATACAGACGCACGTAGTATACAGAGATAAAACTAGCACTTCAACAAAAGTGTTGCTGGTGCCAATGAGGGAGGGGGATAATTATTTTCTGAACCTCTTTCCAGTTGTCCCATCAAGTTCCTTCTTTCTTTTCTATCAAATTCTAACCATTTGCACTGTAATAAATAAATAACGATTTCATATGCTGGTACGTTGTTAAAATTATCTATACCGCCTATGTGTGAAAATGTTGTTCATGGCCACCACAACCTGTGCATGAGCTACGTACATCTGTAAAAGGCGCGGAACAGAAACGGCCCTGCTGCCAGGCATTGCTGACCGCAGACAGTCGGAATCTCTCACGCGCCGGCCGAACAAAAGCATCCTGCAGGTACGTAAATGAACCTACGAAACCACGTGCACATACTTTCGCGCTGTCAAAACCTGAAACTCTGGTAATTACTCGCGTGTCTGAGCACACCGCGTGCTTGTGTCGTGTTTCAGCAACACGAACTTTCAACGTGCGCGCGCTTTACGCCTTAAATACGCCTTGAATAATGGTGCTTTTCTCTATTTCTTCCGCAAATCCGACACGACATTCTTAAGGCCAGTTACCGACTGACAAAGCAAGATCTAGATTGAAAAAACTGCTCTGCAGGACTCGAACGAACTTTTCCGCGGATTTCCTCCCGTAGCGTGTTAGCCGTCGTCTGCTACGGCAGGCCCACCACCAGCGGCGCCACCGTCGAGGCCGCGCCGAGCGGAGGAGGAGGGAAGTGAATGGCGCTACTTTGGGAGATTGAGGGGCTTTAGTGTTTAGCAGAGGCAAGCGCAGCTGCGTACATACCGCCGCGACGCCGCGAGCGACGGCGCGAGTTGGAGCCCTGTTTCTCCTCTGTTGTGACGTCACGGTGTCACGTGGTAAGCCTTGAAGGCGACGCCGCGAGCGACGGCGCGAGTTGGAGCCCCGTTTCTCCTCTGTCGTGACGTCACGGTGGAACGATGTATTGAAGGCGACACCGCCGCGCCTGAGGAGCTGGGTTGAGCTCTAGTAATATGCTTCGTATAAAAGAAAAGAATGAATGAATAAAAAGATATGATGCGGGGCCGCTTAAGTAGGCCTGCTAAAATTGAAGGCGGGATTTTGCTCACATAAACGTCACGTGGCATGTACCGAGTCCCGTCGGTGCTTGGCGGCTGCTCCCTCTCCTAGGCGACGCTGCACATGCTTGCCTCCACCGGCGGCAACCCGTGGGTCTTGTTTGGTTCGCGGAATGAGTCGCACAGTTTGCGGAAAGGGTTCTCCCAGAAAGGGTCATCCAGACGCTCACAAAAGGTCGGTTGCTGCCTCACTGCTCAACCGTACGAACCGCATTTGCACCACAGCAGAAAGCCGTTCCACTGACTTGGACCACGTGCGAGGTGATCTCTCGGCAAGCGGCTACCCCACATCCTTTTTGACTGCTGTGGAGCGCCGTCTGTCCAATCCTGCTCGGCCGACCAATCCCCGACCAAGAAAGCGTGCTGCCATACCTTACGTTCCAGGGATAAGCGAAACCCTGTCTCGCGTTCTACGCAGTTATGACGTTGAGGTGGCGCACGTGCCCGTATGTAAGCTGAGGCAAGCGCTCGTCGGCGGTAAGGACAGGCTTCCGAGAGAATCATTTCCCGGCGTGGTCTATAAAATACCCTGCGCAGACTGCGACTACGCATACATCGGTGAATCGGGAAACTTCAAACAGAGACTGAGGCAGCATCAGAAAGATGTGTAAAAGAAGCGTACAGTGTCGAATGCCCTTGCCGAGCACACGGATGCAACGGGCCACAATATCGACTGGGATCGCTCGAGAATTATCGGCCAAGAAAGAAACCAAAAATCGCGTCTGTATCTGGAGTCACTGGAGATACAAAAAACACGTCACACGCTCAATCGAAATGAGGGAACCCTCCCCCCGTCATACATGCGCTGCTTACGTCACGTTCTAAAGCATACATAAGCTTCCATGAACCTTCCGTCATCCCATTGTGAACAAGGCTTCCGTAGCGAAGCCGAAACGTCTTTTAGATTTTTCATTTTTTAGCACTTCTATGTTGGTCGGTGTCCTTCGTTTTATTCCTTCAAAGGGTTCTCCCCTTGAGTCGTACAGTTCGCGGTTCTCCCCTTGGTCACGCAGACACACAAAGGGGCCCGAAATCACTGCGGGGCGCCTGCCAGACCGACAACCTCTCGAGACAACCATAGCAGATCAGGGATCCATCTTCCATTTCGATTAGGCAAGGTCTTTCGATCATCCTTTTGGCACGGGGTGTTACACGCCACTGCAGTCATAACAATGGACAATATTTCCGTAATACGGGTGAGTGCGTTGTAGAGAACGGGGCAAACAAAACCGAAAAAAGAGAGACTAACGGGCTAATGCCATAATAAGACCTCGCATGGTCATGCTGCACAATGTTAATAGATCTATAAACGTTCATGTTGCATGCTTGGACCATGCGCTATAGAGCAAATATATATGTAATCCAGCATGTACCTCTTCGTACGCTAGCACAGTTCGTAAACGGTCGTTTTGCTTAACAAGCGTAATTCACACTGTAAGGCATACTGTTATTACTTACCAAACTATTTTATTCATGCGTGGAAACCACGTCCACTGAACTAAGTGGTCGCGCAATGTAATCTACAGCCAACAGTTTGAACGCTTAAATTATAACAGCACAATTTCTACCGTAGCAGAACGGTGCCCACGCTGTTACGATCGTCACGTATGTTTCATTGTTCCTAAACCGCAGCTTAGAACTAAAGGAGAATGCTGATATAAGGTCGCATTAATGATGGGAATTTTCAGAAATACACAAGTGATCACCGCCCGGTTAAAAAAACAAAACAAAAGATCAAGTCCATTTGGGTTTTCGATGGGACCAAATTAACTGGTTCCAATTGGATGCCATCGGAGGCTTAAGTTCCAATTGGACATCATGAGAAGTGCATTTGCTTCCAATTGGGCATCACTGGAACTTTGTATGCCAATTGGTCCCGAATGGACCCCATTGTAAGTCGAAGAGTAATCTCGCGAAACAACAAAAATAGTCGATAATAATACTAGCACAATTATAATTTTGGTTTTCTGCAACATCCGCAGTGAAAGCTTCCTACTTCGAAACAGAGGCACCCCGCAAGGGTCGGTCATTTCACCCCTACTCTTTTACTTAGCTATGATCAATCTACCTACACTCCTCGAGACCATACCAGATCTGCGTTACGCGATGTATGCTGGTGACATCGCGCGCTGGACCCGAGCTACGAACACTGGAAGGCAAGAAAGTAGCTTGCAAGAAGCCGTAGATACCATCGAAAGTCATCTCCGAAACTGCGGCCTCCGCTGCGCCCCCGAGAAGTTTGAGCACGTCGTCCTGAAAGCAAGAACGAGAGGCCGGCCACCCAACTACGAAGATCCCGACCCCAGCGTCACCCTTAACGGGACAATCCCGAAAGTCAACACCATACGAATATTCGGACTCCACATCCACAAGGACGGATCGAGAGCTGCCACCCTTCTGAGACTAGAACGCATCCTTTCGCAACTCGCACACCTCGCCAAGAGGATCTCAAGCCAAAGAAGCGGGCTCAAGGAGCAAGGCGCGCTAAGAATAATACAAGCACTGCTCACCAGCCGCATCACATACGGCACGCCGTAGCTGGCTTTGAAGAACGCTGAAATAGAAAAGCTCAACATAATGATGAGGAAGGCAATCAAAGTCGCCCTGGGACTGCCCGCCATAGCTTCCACTTCATGTCTCCTTAAGATGGGCGTCCACAACACGTGGCAAGAGCTCGCCGAAGCGCACAAGAACAGCCAACTGGCACGACTCAAGCTCACGCCTACAGGGATCTCAGTACTCCGACACCTGAACTACAGCGAGACGTACGGACAAGAAAGCAAATCCCATCCGACGTTCGAGAGTGCACTTGCATCGCGCGTGTCCCGCGCAACATGCATCCCATATACCACAGGAGTAGAAGACAGGCTAGAGCCGCCGCCATCAAACGAAGTTTCAAGCACGACCCGAATGCCCGCTACACCTACGCGGCCAAGTATCAGCATCGAAACGCGTACGCTCTCAGCGTCGTAGACTCCCGAGGCTGCGAGCTAGCATCGGCAACCACCAAGGCACGCAACCCGGAAACGGCTGAATAATTGGGCAATTGCTCTCGCCACCACCACACGCAGCGGTTATATTCACCGATTCTGAGGCCGCCTGTAGAAACTTCTCGAGGGGCCGCAACTCGGCCAATGCAGTCAAGATACTAAAAATTTCAGTGGCCTAGCTCGGCTATGCCAGGATATACGTAGCGAAAGCTAAGGCATAGCATGACTGGCCTTGGTTAACCTTGATTGCAAGTCCAGGTTAGTCTGGTTAGTCTGGTTAGCCAGTCGTTCTGCGCGCTGTTCGTCTGTTTCCTGGGCGATTCGTTTCCTCTTCATCTCGTTCCGATGCCGATTCCAGGCCTCCTCCTGCTTATCAGAATTGTCGCCGTCCATACTGTAGCCTCAACTGTGGTTGCGGCGCACGCGAGCTCCTTTTCAATCCTCCGACATGTTATCAGGCATGCAACGCAGCTGGCGAAGCGAGCGGAGGCGAACGCAACAACGAGGAACGCGGTGTGACGTCATGTGCCTCCTCGGAGCATGGCCACGGCGAAATCGCAAGTTCGCGGCCAGTAAAGCTTTCGCTTTAAAAAGACGAAGCACTCCGCTCCCGTACACCTGCGTAGCGTGGGTACCCGGACACGAGGGACTAGAGGGGAACGAAGCGGCCCACGCCGCTGCCCGCGAGCACGTCAGCCGGGCTCCCCTCTCCCCACGCGCTCTCCGACCCGCGACGGAAGAGGCGGAGGCCGTACCCCCTAGCTATTCGGCCATATTGCAACACTATAGACTCGAGCGTCGAGTGTACCCTCCACAGCACCCTAAACTCGACAGAGAAGAAAGCATGATCCTTGGACGCCTGCAAAGTAACACGTACGCTCACGGAATGATAATGCAACGATGACCATCTCCCGAACACCACACACACACACACACACACACACACACACATATATATATATATATATATTGCACTTGAAGAAACTTCGTGTGACCTCGAAGAAGTGATCGCTGAAGTGACGGCGTTATACGAGTATATACAAGACCTCATATGTAGGAGACAGTTCAATTTCACAGCCCGAGTCTTCTCGGTGGTGTAATCCTCCTTAGTGTAATTGTATACTTCGCTATCACTAATACCGCTTCGCCTTTCCGACGAAACTGCAGTCTCTCTCTCTCTCTCTTTCTGTGAGTCCGAGTATAAGCGCTGCTGCGCATGACTGCTATTGATTCTTATTTCGAGTGAATCCGGCTTGCCCTCATTTCGATTATGGTGTGAATTATACAATGTTCCCCAACTTCATGCACCAAGACTTAAAGAAAGAAGAGCAGTTGCGTTACTAGAAGGAAACCTATAGTGCATATTATTTCCTGTACAGTCTCATCTATACCCTAAATTATATGTGAGTGATGTGTGCCGCGTGTGCCAGCGGGAGAGGGCCACCCTGACGCACATCCTATGGGATTGCACCAAGTTCCCCATTGAGGCTTCGACAAGTACAACGATTCCTCCGCGACTCGCGGCTGCGGCGGAATGCTACGACCACGAAAGCCAAACCTGGGCCGTCCAGCAGGTCTCGGCGGCTCTTGAAAGACAAAGGCCGAGCGAAACCGACGGAACGTTGCCCCACAGGGCGACCAACCGCGGGAGTAACACGCGCTGGAGTTGAGTAGAGACCACCCGCTGAGAAGACGTCAGGGCCCGCGTCACGGCGCCATTTAGTCATGGTGTCGTTCTGCAGGCGACTACATGAAGTTCTCTCTCTCTCTCTCTCTCTCTCTCCTGTACAGTGGAGTAGCCACCAGTAATTCTTTCGTTACTGAGATCTAATTCGGTAATGCCAATTAATTATGTAACTCGAGAGGTACTGTCGTAATTATCAAAGCGTCAATGAGGCATTTGTAGGTATCCCCAAATGAAAACTAACTGCGATGTCTTCAGCGACGTAATAATTGCATAAATTTTTTTCCCTGCTGGCAAAGAAACCTCACGAAATACGAAAAATACCACGCGAGTTTGCAAAGCAGCGCCCTCAAATAAGCTGATTGAAAGCAACTGCATTGCCTGTCGCTAACCCGAAGAAACAGCGCATCACCTTGATGATGGTACGGAAGGAGAACCAATATTTCGCGGCTTTGCAGCTATTCGTTCCTCTCATTTCTACGTCACACTTCTTACCCGTCTCTCAAGGCCGATTTATCACATTGATAACAAAAGGCCCTTGATAATGCGGCCAAAGCGCCGCTCTGACCACGCACGAAACGTGAAAAGCAATGTAATAGTCACGTAATGTTTCAAAATCCCGACTTTGCTTGCACCGCATCGAAAGAGTGCGCGCGAAGCTATTTTTCGCGCCAGAAACTTGCTTCGGACCAAAGTAAAATTAAAGTGAACGTTTCATTTTTCATGAAAGTGTATACCTGATGCAAAAACAGGTTCGTGTCAAAAAAATAAAAGTGATATAAGCAGTCCGGGAAGCGACCAACGTTTAGAGAAGCGGCAAAACCGATGCGTTCAAGAAAGTAAATATGCCACTTCTAAATGAGCTGAATTGGCAATCAGAATGTCTGCAGAAAAAAAAAAAGCCCACTCAGATTTCAGTGTGCCCTTACTATCTATGAATTCGCAAGTTCCGCTGAACACCAGCTGTTGCCTAGAGGACGTGTTCGAATAGGTTTCCCTTTTCAGCTACGCAGTACTGAGTCCGCTTTATCACATCTTCAGTGGCTTTCTTGATGACCGACGCTGAAATTCGACGGCAGGCATTCTTTATCATTGCCTTGAGCTAATCTGACGTTCGTGACGACCATGTAAGCACGATCTTTCACATAACCTCAAAAACCGATTGGATAGAGGTAAGGTGGCCTTGCCGACCAATTTACAGGCCCGTGCCTTCCAATCTATTGCGCATGAAAGTCGCATCCAGCCAGCAAGATGGGATGCCCCATCTTGCTGGTACCACAGAAGTGGAAAATGTGACAGGGGCTTCGCTGAGAAACTCATCCACCACTCCTTCAAGGATTTTTTTCACATAACGCTGTCCAGTCAGTGTGTGACCGAAGAAGGTGGGACCGGTTATATAGCACCGGCGTAAATTCCGAACCACGCATTGAGCGACCACTGGAACTGACCATTGCGCTTTACCCAGTGTGGACTGGAGTCCCTCCAATAGTGCGCATTATGCAAATTTACTTGGGCGTTTCTGCGAAAATTGGCTTAATCTGTGCACATGATGTTCCTCAAAATGTCCGGTGACTCATCGGTTTTTGCGAGGACCCAATTCGAGAAATCTAGACGATTCTACACGTCCCTATCTTCCAATCATTAGTGCTGGTTAAGGTAGTATCGGTGGAAGGCCGTCATTTAGAATCCTTCAAAGTGATGATTTGGAAATTGGTACCTGGGCGGCCACGTCCCGCACGCTAGCATGAGGGTTTTAGGCCACAAATGCTACAACATCCGTGCGTAGGCTAGGACTCAAAGATGGAGTCTGCCGTTGTTTCTTGAAGCTGCCGGTTTGTCTCAGGTTTTCGTAATTTCTGATGACAGTCGATGCGTTTGTTCTACCGCAACACTTCCATGACCAATATATATATTTGCGGCTTTCCTCTTTTGGTGATTTGCAGCTCCCAATGCGAGGATCCTGTTTACCTTCTGCTCATTAGAGAAAGACATGGCGACTGGGACGAAACAAAACGCAAATTTATACTTTGCACTGACGTTGTCAATTCGCTTTTGTGGTGACAGGCTTTGTGGCAAAAAAATAAAATAAAAATAAAACAAGAACATCCGTGCACTTTATCTACACTAAGACAACAGCCATCACAGCTTGTTTTCAACTAACACCAAACGCGACGTGTTACACACGGCCGGGGCGCGGCAGATAAGGCACTATCTCGATCACGATGTTTTTCTTTATTTTCTTTATTTCGTTCTGGATAACTCAGAGGGAGCCCGTTCAAGAGCGTTTCTATATGATCCGGGTGGGAGCGCAGTCACCTGGTATTCTCCATATTTTGCGGGGTTTGTTTATAGGCCAAAAAAAATTGTACGCAGTTAGTACGTTGCTGAAAATACTGCAGTTAGATGTCCCTTGGCTGTGCCTGCAAACGTTTCATTTACACTTTGATAATTAGAATAGTACGTCTCGAGTTAGATAATTAATTACAATGACCTAATTAAATCTCAGTAACGAAAAAGTTACTCGCAGCTACTGCATATTCCACTGGAAACAATATGCACCAGGTTTTCTTGGAGTAACGCATTACTCTTATTTTTAAAATATTGGTGCATGGTAGTTAATTGGGACACCCTGTATTATTTATGACTTTTGTATGCAAATGTGGATGTTTCCATCCCTAATAAATGTTGTAAATTATTACGTTTTTTTTCATGAGTCGTTAGCATTGCTTACCGGGAAGGTAAGCAATAATGAGATACACATCATTCACTTGCATTTCACACGCCGTTGATATAAGTCTCTGCCAAAGGGGTCACTGAATTCTATAGGTTTTTTTCAAGGTCAATTTCAAATTGGAAAGCAATTTGAAACGAGGGGAACATACAGCAACCTATTCATTCTCTAGGCATAGGATATCCATAACTTTATAAATAATTTTAATTGGCTACTTCCATTTCTTTCAAAAATATAATAAACTTTGTCCTGAGTAAATATTTAAATATATTTTGTATATGTGCATGGGGGTTACAGTGGAAATTTAAAACAATGTTGAAGTGAGAAAATACGGATGAGGCAGCCGTCGCTAGTGCTTCTAATGCACTTGTGCTCCTATCGTCAGGATTTTCAGAAATAAAAAGAAAGTATGAATTAAAAGCCGTGCGCGTCCGCGCCAACAGTGATGCAGTAAGCTATTAGCCCTAATAAAATTTCAAGTGAAAGGGTCGAGGCAAGTTAAAAGAAACCTCAAGTGATGTGAGTGACAAAACTCCGGTAACGGCACTTTGTGTGTGTGTGAGGGGGGGTGTGATGGGCTTTGGCATCGCCGGGGGGGGGGGCGCTCAGCCCCCCCCGCAACACTCAGGAGGGGGCTCGGGCCCCGGAGCGCCCCCCCCCCCCCACACCCTGTAGTCGGCGCCTGCGAGTCACTATCATCCTTATAGATGTAAATGTCTGATTGGAACAGGTCGTGTGCTTTCTGAGTTGCACACCTTCGAGATGCATCGCCATCATGGTCGGAGCCAGTAACGTTAGGAATCCTTTCAACGCGGTTCCGGGACCAAATATATATATATATATATATATATATATATATATATATATATATATATATATATATATATATATATAAAGAGGAAAGGCAGGGAGGTTAACCACATATCAGTCTCCGGTTTGCTGCCCTACACTGGAGATGAGAGATAAGTGTTAGAAAGACGACAGAGAGGAAACCGCTAAAAAACACAATAAAACACGCGCACACGGAGACACACACACACAAAAGGCGTTCCAGTTAAAGACGTTCACAAAGGCCAGTAGATCGCAAAAAGCGCAGTAGCGCTTGCACGGCCTTCTTCTGTGTCGTTAGGTCCTTTCGATGGTGTAGAATCCTTTTTTTCCGATAGCGGTTGGTCGTACAGCTGGTCAAGTTCGTGGCGAAGGCATTCCCGGGGTCAAAAGGTTACGTATTATGTGACCTCCTTGGCTTGCAGTGCGGCATCCATCGCTGAACCGATGTGTGCTCCGCCGACGTACTTGCACGAGCGTATATAAAGACATTTCCTTCGAACCTCGCAAATGGTGTGATTGCAGTAGAGATAAGTGCGAAAGGAATAATGCCAATCACGTTACTGAGCACGAGCAAAAAAGAAAAACAGCCGCGTGCAGCCATCTACTACACTGTAAAGCAAAGTGATGAACAGTGACTGGAAGTATGGGTTGACAACAGCTCCCCTCCATTTCCACTGAAAGAAGAAACAACATTAAAGTGAGGTCACGTTGAGGGGAAATGAGAAAGCTAAATATTGTGCTGCTAATATGTGCGCTCACACTCGGGTTTTTGAAAACTTATTTCGGTCATATATACCCGGGAGGCTCCATACACGTTCCAATGCGTTTTGAGGCTTCAGAGAAATGTGGTTCATGGCCCCTTTAAAAGCTTACTTTGCCATCTCATTTCTCTCTCTCTCTCTTACTGAACCCTCGGCTTATTTAGCCACGACATCTTCACATCTCCACAGCCACGTCATGCTCACACGGCACGATGTTCACTTATTCAATCCTTTTTTTTTTGTAGCTGAGCCCACGCGATAGCAAGAATAGGCTAAATATACGAATTGCGCAGTTTGACGTGTTAGATTCGCGGGTATCGTGGTCCATCAAACTCATACACGCGTTCGTCACCTGTCACTTCGCATACGTTGCGGCAATGCTCACTTGGACACGATCTGAAAGAGACAGACTGAATGCCCAAATCAGAAAGGTCATCAAGCAAGCCCTCGGCATTCCAACCAGTACCAGCAACGAGAAGCTGGGGCACCTGGGCATGCACAACACCCTGGAAGAAATTGCCGAAGCCCAGCAGCGCGCCCAGCTTGCTAGGCTTTCGACGACGCCTCCGGGGCGCACGATCCTAGAGAAGCTAGGCTTTCCACAAGGAGACATAGAACAAGACTTTGCGGACCTCCCACGGGACATCCGCGCCAAGATCATGGTCCGCCCTATACCCAGAAACGTACACCCCGAAAACAACAGGGGCAGACGACAAGCGAGAGGACAATTCCTTCTTAACCAAGCCTTGGCGAACCGTGAACGCTCAGATTTTGTGGACGCGGCGGCATACACGGGAAACAAAGCTTTCGCAGTGGCGGTTGTGGACGGCCGTGGATCCACAAGATATGCAGCCACGGTAATTGCAAGGAAGCCTGAACAGGCCGAGCAGGTTGCGATCGCTGTTGCGCTCACCGACGACAATCTTTCCCATATCTACAGCGACTCCATAGAGAGGTTTCCAAAAGGGCACGGTCTGCGCACAGGCTCTCAGGATTGTTTCAAAGAAAGAGATTAAGAACCACTTCGTATACTGGTTCCCGGCACACTTAGGACCAAAGATCGGCGACGTCCCCAACCTTAACGAGGCGGCACACGAGGCTGCGCGCGCGCTTACAGACCGCGCGGCTTCACCCAACCACTCGGAGAATAAGGACGCGCCCACTACATACAATGAAATCACTAAACACTACTACCTACAACGCAGACAGTATAGCACGACACACCGCACGCTCACTCGAGCTCAAGGGGTTACACTCAGAATGCTACAAACAGACACATACCCCACTCAAAACAGATTACACCATTACATGCCTGAGCTCTACGACAAGTCTCATTGCACCAATTGCAATACATCCCTTAACGTATATCATTTACTCTGGCCGTGCTCGCAAGCTCACGTAAACTACGAACAGGACAAGCGCAAGTTTGAAGAAGCAATCCGGAGTGAAGAACTCGCTCTCCAACGCTGGGCCGTCCAGCAGGTCCACGACGCCGCCAGGAAACTCAACCTCCCGGTTCCGTCGTGGGAGACGCCCACTCCATGAGAGCCCAAAGCTCTCGTGGCCTGCAGGACCTGAATAAAGTTGATTTCCTTCCTTCCATCGTGGTAAACTTTCGTGCTCCTACGCCGAAGACGAAGAAAAATGCTGGCAAGCGTGCACGCCGGCGCGAGCTGTTGGGTGGTCGAAGCACGGGCGTGGAATCCACGTGCCATCCGTTGCTGCCGTTAGATGCTGTAGCCATCTTGCGTATACTGGACACGTCGCGAACAGCGCCGATCCTCGACAAGTGATACCGCGCCATGGAGCTAGGCACTGTAATAGAGCAACAGCAGCTGATCGCGGAGGAGGACTCTCCCAGGCGTGTGCAAATGGAAAGCTTGCCCACTACGTCGTCCGTCGGCTTCCACCTGACCAGCAAGAAGGTGAGAATCTCGGACACGCTAAACAGCGACGCCGGATCAGTTTATAGGCTGTTTAAAGGACTACAGAGCGTACTGACACACGGTGACACAGAAATACGTATCACGAGGCCGCCATTCCTAAATAATGCCAGAAATAATCAATTAGATCGGTTCAAAACACGCTTCAAGTGCAGCGTGCCTTTGGACGTGGAAAAAGGAGACTGCCAAATGACAGTTCAACTAAGCCACGCGGTCCCCTTATTACGTTCTGTATATAGTTATCCTTGGCATAAAGGTTTTCGCAGCGATGAAAAATTCCCACGATACTTGCTGTTTTCGTTGCAATAACAATACAGGAGAACATTGCTCATTCCTGGTTCACTAAACACAGCGTCATCCGATGTCACCAACGTCACTACCGGCGCTACTTCTTGAGTTTTCGTTCCCGGTAACGCTGAAACAGCGCGATCAATGGTTCGGCGGACAGGTTATCGTGCTCCTGGTCTCTGCGGTGGCGGTGCTCGGATGCGCGCTTGCGCTGAATCTGGTGCACATGAACGGGACCCCGGCGTTCACGGCCGAGACGACGAGCACGGAGCCGCAGGAGGAGGATTACCTGTCGATGCCGGCGGCCGCCGCGCCGCCGGTGCAAGCGGCGCCAGCAGTGGAGCGGGCCCCGCCGGCCGAGTCGGCGGCACCTTCGCGGCCTGCGGGCGCGATGCCAGCCACCGTCGCGGAAAGCGGAGAGCCCGCGGACATCGGCACCTACACGCAGCTTGCGGCCAGCGAAGATGACAGCGGCAACGACACGGTGGGTTTCGAGTTCCTCTTCAAGTATGCGCGACCGAGGTCTCGCACGTCAGGGATCGACGGCTTGCGCTGAAGTCGTCGCGGACTATATAGCAGCGCGAAGTGAAAGGCTGAGCGTTAAATCCGATCTGCTTATTTCCGGTTTATCTCCAGCAGCCTGGATGTAGAAGTGCAGCATAAGCTATATGTATACCCTGCTGAAGATGAGCCGACGCGACGACCTCGCGCGCACATCCGCGATCCGCGGGATCTCGTTCGAGCGCTTTCAATCTCGGGAAGTCAAGCTGAACCATTACCATACTTGGTTGTCGGTTGCTTGGCGACGCGTGCGAAGGAATTTAGCCGACTGTGGCGGTAATCAAAGAAAAGGACTCAGGCTTCGCGGAGATTCACGGTGGAGTTTGAAAAGTGGCTAAGTAATCAGCTAGTAGCATTAGGTGCCACATGCATTTATATAAAGATACCGCGTGAAGCACGGAAGCTCGAGGGACATGATCGCATGTTGCCGAAAAAAAAAACAGCTCCAGGCACCGGATGGTGAGCTCTTGAATCGACGGGAGTATTTACAGGTGCATTTTACAGAGCTGCACAGGTTTGCTCGCGTGAAGCCGAAACTGACAGACTGCAGACTGTCAGCGCGGCGACGTCCTTGAGGGAGATTACGACAGTATGAACTGCAAAAAAGTACTAACTTGGGCCGGTTGCACGTGTTGAAGTTAATTCAGTTCATGGAATAGGACGAGAAGAAGAAAACGGACAGTGCATCGTCCGTTCTTTTTTTCCTGTTCGTCCTTTCTTTATTTACGGAAACATTTTCACCCGGCCCACTACACTACCGATGAAAGCAACCATGCAGGTCGTACGCCTACAACAGCTCTAGCGGCCTGTGGCCTGTTCACACTGTTAAGAACGGCCTTCTGAGGTGCGAGTTTTGCCAGCCAGTTGCGACAGCGGCGTCAACTTTTCTTGGAAAGTCACACCGTTACGCTCTAGCCAAACGGCGTCACTAACTCTACTGTGTGCGGAGGACAATGCCGCGTCCTCGCCTCTCCGTCGCGGGAGCCGAGATGAGCTCGCCGAACCAGGCTTTATGACTGCACACGCCACCGCCGACCTGGTCTGCCGCGAGCGGGGGAGTGCCCGAGGGAACGTAGTTGGAGACCCCTTCCCACGCGCGGTTCAAGACGCAAGACAATGGACAACCGGCGGCCGCGCTGCGGGGGTCAGCTGGGGGAATAAAAGGCGCTTTTCCTGACGTAAGCCCCGAGCTTTGCGAAGACCGTCTGACGTAGGTGGGGGCCGTGAACCTGTGCGGAAGTGTGTATGTGAGTGTGTGTGTGTCTCTCCGGCAGCGAGGCTACTCGTTTACGATGACTGGTCGGACGTTTCCCTCACCTTGGGATCGAGGGCCGAGTGTTTATAAACCACTGCAGGGGCGTAGCCAGGGGGGGGGGGGCTTATGGGGCTTCAGCCCCCCCCGAAATTTTTTCGTGCTGTCCATGCACCGCCGACCAAAGCGACCCCCGGCGCCGGAAATCACTCTGGACTTTGTCTAGAATGTCTTTTTGACGCTCGAAAAGACATTTAACCGCGAAGATTGCGAACTCGGGCTGGATTTCGTGGCAACGCCCGTACACCGGCAGTCACATAACGCCAAGCAGTCCCATCCGAGCACAATGTTTCAAGGGCGCTTTGATGGTGAGCGGGCTCGCCGCGGCATCTCACTGAGGCCACGGAATCTATGGAGCGCATGGATATCAATTGCGAAACTTTATGGGTATAAATCTCATAAGCTCTTGATGTGAAACGTGCATTGACATTTCCAAAGTTGTGCTTTAAATTTTCAATTGCGGAACTTTGTGGGTTTAATGTTGTTATAAACATTTGACGCCAACGGTCCATTGACTTTTCTAAAGTCTTACATCGGAACATACAACGAGACAAGCCAAATCAACACACTAGCAGATGAGTTGACAAAGCACGCAGCGAGGTCCAATGAGACGATGTGTTGGGGTGGTTCATTTTTGCCGTCATGTCACATAAAAAGATATCAACAATTTTTTAACCTACGCCAGAACAACCATGTCAAGACACTAAAGCCAGCCAAAGTAACTATGTTCTTATTTATTTTTTCTACTTTGACTTTTATTCGCCGAGAACACATTGAGCCTCTTCAATTCTTTTTGTTCTCGCTACCCTACCCGCGGACTGCCAGAGCGAGCCAGAGCGCATATGTTTTTCTCGTATGGCCCCGACTACCGCGCGGTGCACTTCGGTGGGCGTTCGGTTTGCTCTGGCCGAGGGGATTTTCACCTCACAGAGTTTTGGAAGCTTTCTGGCTAGCAGACGAGAAAAAAAAAACAATGGTCGCTCGCCGCCATCACTGTGGGGACTCGAAGGATTGCACCGCGTTCCTTGAGCGGAACCTTTCCGGAAAGTCTTGTTTCGCCGGTGTAGGATACTGAGCAATATGCGTATGGTTCTGAGTGGGCCAATCGTCTCATGTTTTCTTCGGTAATTATTCTGTAGCCCCATTAGGTGCCCTATGTAGGCATTCGATTCTGGCCAACATACTTCCCTATGCGTATTTTTTTTCCATTTCGGTGCCTCCGTCCCACAGAAAAAAAAATACATTGTTGCGGCGCAGCGAATTGTCGCATGGTGAAAGTTCGATTTTGATACTTCTTTTGCGGAAAGTAATGGGCGACGGGACGTTTCAGTTGCCGGATACGCTTATTATATTATTGCGAAAGCAATTATATGGACACTCCAGGCGCATTCCTGCCGTCGCCGTCACCGTCATGTTTCGTGTAAAGTCCAAGGGTGATAAAATCGTGACCACGCGCTGCATGCTGTATGTGCGAGTGAAAGCGTAGGGGGGGAGGTGGAATGGTTGAGCCGACGATGGTGGCTCAGTCTTGTGTGCGCAAAGGAGAAAAGCGGGGAGCAAGCGCGCCGCCTTCCGTCGCGCGCAATACATCGGGGGGAGTGGATGGAATGGGGGCGGAATCTAGGATTCTGTGAATCTATGATTGTGCAACATGTTTATTTGCCTTGTTTGACGCATTACATCCAGTTACTTTTTCTTACATACATAGACTCATTGGAGACTTATACGTATACTTAAATATCTTGTTGCGATGTTTTGTGTATACATGCAGTGAACTACGTTTCCAGTGACACTTCTTTGTGCTTTATCAAGCCGGATTTTCACATTTGTATATCCCATTGTATCTTTGCATTTCTAATGTACGAGGGCGAGTCAAATGAAAGTGCGCCTACCCTCACCGCGCAATAATGGTTCGGTTCATTATCTGCGAGGCATGCGCGTAGGAGAACGGCATGTCTCATTTACAAAAGTGACACGCAGGTGTGAAGATAAATGTTGTTTAATGCTCTCATACACTGGGTTGAATATGGTTGCGTCACATAATGGACACTTCAAAAGTTGAACAGCTCGGTGTCGCGAAGTTTTTGACAGCTAAAGGTGTTTCCGAAACAGAAATTAATCGCCGTATGGCTGCCGTTTACGTTGAACACGGCATTTCATTGACCACTGTGAAGCGTTGGAGCAAAAGGTTTAAAGGACGTAAAGACATTTCAAGACCGGGCCAAAACCATCGTGCAATCACCCCCCACACAATTTCAAAGGTTCATGAGCTGATGAAACAAGAACGGAGGATAAGCATCGATGAACTCGCAGACCATTTGAACATCAGCCACGGTTCGGTTCACGCCTTAATTCATGAGCTTCTCGGTTATCGGCTCTTTGGTACGCAATCGATCCCCAAGATTTTGATCCATAGCGAGAAGACGGAGAAGTTTCGTGCTGCCTTGACGATGACGACTTCATGTTTGCAATTATGATCGGGGACGAACCTTGGTGCCACTACTACGAGCCTGAAACACGACGGCAAAGCTTACAGTGGAAACATTCGAATTTACCACGCCCAACGAACTCAAAGGCCATCATTTCCGCTGGAAAGGCGTTGTTGAGTTTTCTTTCGGTCGTCAGGGTCCATTACTGATAGAATTTGCTAAATCTTGAGAAGCTATCAATTGTTTCCGATATTGTGAAACGCCAGAATGGCAGTGTCGCAATCAAGAACGAACAACGTGGAAAATTGACGAATGGGGTCATCTTGTTCCACGACAATGCCTGTCCCCACGTCGCTTATGTGGTTAATACAAAACTGGCAAAGTTCAAGTGGGAAACGCTGCAGCATCCGCCATACAGCTCAGACCTGTCACCTTGCGACTTCTGCATTTTGGGGCAACATACGAGTATAAAGTTTTATGAAAAAATACATATTTTACTTGCATTTACAGAGCGTAGCTTTCAAGAATTCGTTTGCAGCATCTTTGGCAATGACAATGCAGTTATTATTCATGGATTTGATCCCTTGACAAATTGTTTAAGAGGAAGCTTTAGCTCGGGCCCTATCCGACGCGGCCTATTCAAATACTTGTAAAACGCAGAAACCCTTTTCTTAGATAATCCTGCTAATCGCTTTTATTGAAATTCGTTGCATTTGAGAGAGAAAGTTAAATCCTGGTTCTCTTGGAAACAAAACTTCGATTTAGGGCCTGAATGTTGTTTAAAATATTTTGAAAAATTCGAAAGTTTGAAAATATAGAAGCACGACGTTTACAAACTAATAGCTATGCATGAATAACAGACATTGTGGTTCTGTAAACGGCATCTATTATAACAGTCAAAGCGGACAAGTTTGGTGTGTCAATTTGTATCTTACGTGAATTGGTTACGTTGTGTACAAGGATTCTGCAAAAGCCGTATTTCCACAATACTAAATATTTTTGAGATTCATGTGTAACATATCTATTTTCTCCGCTGTAGATATAGTATTAGATGCAATTCACAGAATTGTGATATCATTTTTCATAGTTGAGTCACGGTGTTTTACGATTTGGCTAATTTTTAATAAATAATTTACCACCTAAATAAAAAACGTGAAACCAGTAGTCACTAGAATTAAACTTTTTCTTTTAAATGCAACAACAAAATTTCTGGCGACGCCACTGGCCCCATATATATATATATATATATATATATATATATATATATATATATATATATATATATATATATATACACACACACATGGGGCCAGTGGCGTAGCCCCCCCCGAACAAAATTTCTGGCTACGCCACTGAACCACTGTTGTTCGGCTGCTTGGTGTACTTTCTTTCGCAGTCATGCTAGACTGATGAACTGCAACGTCCTGATGTAGATACTGTAAATAAACCCATATTCCACGTTCTCGATGAGAAGCAGTCCTTCCCTTCGACAACGTCCTCAGCGTGGATAAGATGGACGACGGCATGGGCCAGCTACCTACTAATTCATGCCCGAGTCCAATCTTGACAACTGATTACGAGCGATGGGATTGACCTCCCAATCCTCACAACACTCGTACAACTTCATACAATGGATATATAATTTGTCGACAGGCACTTTATGTTCACCCATGACACGATTTAGCCCGCGGTGCAAAGCCTGCATCTTTAGCACCTTCATTTACACTAGCTTGGAAAAATCACCATGTCTGTAAGGTTTACCAAACAGGCACTGTTGAAGAGAATACTGTTCAAAACACGAAGATGCAAATCTCAATGCCACTGATTGCTCTTTAACATGGTTTTCTTCCCCTATAAGAAGCGCTGGTCTTGTTTCCGAGAATGGCAGACGTGAAATTTCGTGCGAACTACGTATAGCTCCGCCAGAGTTAGCACAATAGTGCTGTACGTATTTAGAGATTTGCGTGATGATGACTGCCTTACAGTAGCCGGCCGCTAATGAAAAATAAGTTTCGGTTCGCGAATCACCTCGCATGAGCACTCCGCAGTATTCCTTCAAGACACACCTTGTTTACTTTAATTATTGTTATTTTTTTTTTGCACTTGAATATGCGAGTGCAATATGCGATATGGTCGTCCACAGTTGGCGACGGCCCTCAAACAGCGGCAGATGGAGCCCCGCTGCCTGGATCCCGTCCACATGACGCCGTGCTCCGGGAAGACGAGTCGGTGGCCGACGTTCTTCTTCGACGGCCGCCGCTGCTTGACGCCTGTGAGCGTGCCGCCGCCTGGGTGCCTGGAGGGCCCCAACCGCTTCCGGTCGCTGGGCCACTGCCGCGGCGCCTGCCAGGTGAGCACGCGCCGCTCAAGACGCCGCCGCGTTTGCTGCGTTGGAGAGTCGGTCTGTTTGTCAAGCGTTTGCGAGTTCGCAAATAGGACGCACTAGCGCTTACTTTTATTCGAAGCATACTAGCCGCACAACCACGCTCTTCCTTGCTGCGCCGCGCGCGGCCGCGTAGCTAGCATATGACGTCATAACAGCTGCAAAAGCGGAGGCTCAACTCGTGCGCTCGCTTGCGGCCGCGTAGCTACATAGCCGGGTCTCAGCTCGTGCGCTCGCCTGCATGAGTTGTTCCTTCGTCTAGCCGAACCAAATATAGGCAAGCAACAGCAGTTCACCAGGCTAAACAGTGGTTCAACAGCTAAAATAAAGGCTAGTATGCTTCGCATCCTGGGCTTAACCTTAGCTAAGCCACAGCCATTTTTTTGTCCACGTATATTGACCGCGGTGTGCGAGTGATTCGAGTTTACTTCCGCTGACGTCCCTGCCGTGGCAGTCAAGTCTACCAAGAAAAAAGTGGCTCCTGTCCTTTGTCTAAACGACGTTCTTTAATTTTTTTTGTCATGCCTTATAGCAAACGCACTTCATGTATGGATTTCGTACGTGCTCCGTTTATTGTGTACCCGCCGCGGTTGCCCAGGGGCTGTGGTGTTGGGCTGCTGAGCACGAAGTCGCGGGATCGAATCCCGGCCACGGCGGCCGCATTTCGATGGAGGCGAAAACACCGGTGTACTTAGATTTAGGTGCACGTTAAACAACCCCACGTGGCCAAAATTTCCGGAGTCCTCCACTACGGCGGGCCTCATAATCAGAAAGTGGCTTTGGCACGTAAAACCTCATAATTTTTTTTTTATTGTGTGCCTGAAAAAGGAAATTGATTTGTATATACCACGATTAGCTGCAGTAGAAAAAGGGGCGGGCGATTGTGACCATGGTCATTTCATTTCACGCTCGCTTAAATTTAGCGGAAGTGACGTAGTCGGAGCCCTACAAGCCATAGAGTTCCTCACTATAACACCTAGAGGGAGATCTGGCGCCACCGTCTATGGGAGTTTCTTAAGGGGCGCTTTGCCGTCATGGGATTGACGGTATATGTGTCTGCGAGGCTTGTGCTGGCTGCATGGTGTTGTAAGAGGCTTCTTCTAAAACGTTGATATGGCTACACAAATAACGCGTTCTTAAAGAAATCTTCATAAAGTGTTTCCATTCACGCAAATTGCATCTTTACTCACCTACAATGCATGACTTAGGGAAGAAAAGTAAGAATAGACGACAAACTGTTTCAAAGCGAGCGCGAATCTTGTCGTCTGTTCTCCAACTTTAGTAGCCCGCTGATACTTTTTACGTATATATATTTGTACATGCAATAACAAGTTCTTATAGTTAAACAATACATGTTTTTGTTTAAGAATAAAGCTAAAGCAGCCTTTTACTTGCAGTTTTAGTAGAAAATGAATCATTGTGACAGACGAAACGGTGCTTGCCTGGCTCTCCGAGAACGATGCCATTCCGAAGTCACAATATACCGGCATTCTCATGCATACCGCAGCGCAGCAGTGCCAGATTTCCCTCTAGGTAATATAGTGAGAAACTCTATGCTACCTTTGTTATAGCGCAAGCTTGACACGGACAACAGAAGGCACATCTGACACACACAACGCTGTGTGTGTGTCAGATGTGCCTTCTGTTGTGCGTGTCAAGCTTGCCCTATAACAAAATAAGATATGCCGTACCAACAAGCCCCTATTGCTATCCTCATCTATGTTACCAAGCTTTGTAGAGTGCGAAAGACACAGCAACATCGATAGCTCAATCTAGTCTCAGCTGATCAGGCTCCGCTTTGATGCAGCGAATCTGTAGCACTCCCTGAGCTTTGAAGCACCCCAGTGCGTGGCGTGGCTTCAGGTTGTCATAAACACAGAGACATCGAAGCCTGGCAGAGTATAGGTTGCGTCAGGCGCACAACAAAGTTAAATAATAATAATAATAATAGCCATACTTCGAGGTAATTGCGAAGGTAAACCACGACTTGGATGAAATTAAAATTTTAGGGCGGACGTTATTGGAAACATCGTATGCCCTAATTGATGGCGCGGGCGTGCGCTACGAGTCTGAGGGAACTTAATTCGCAGCTGAGATCTCTGTGTGACATGAAGCCGCGCTGTTATCGCACGGGAAGTGCAGGGGGTTCGAACCGCTCTCTCCACCAGGGTCAGGGCGCTCGCGCCGAGTGCCGGGAGCCGGCGCGGCTGGTGCCCTGCAGCCGAGAGCACGTCAAGCGGCGCTGGTTCTACCCGGCCAACGGCAGCTGCGTCGAGTGGGGCTTCCCGGAGGGCAGCTGCGTCAACATTGGGCTGCGCCTCTTCCAGAGCATGCAGCAGTGCCTGCTCGACTGCGTGCAGCACAACGCGCCCGGCTGCCGGGAGTACCCCGTAGGCCAGCGATGCGGCGAGTACCAGGCACGTGTCGATGAACGCCGCGGGGACTTTCCCCCAGGTGGCGCTGCGCGCGCATTCTTCCTTTTATATGTATGCGTTCACTTTACTTTCGCTGTCAAAGTTGTTATATGGAAGGAACTTGGCTGAGCCTTTTTTTTTTGCTTCTTGTTGACTTTCTTAGTACTTTTGGTGCAATGGAGTTGGATGTCGTGCATGATTTTTGCAACTACTTTAATGCATTGGGCCTTAGTAAAGCTCGACCAGAAGGCTTTCGGCCATGTGGGCGAGAAGCTCGGCAGAGGAGCTTTAAGACTCCCGGCCGCGCAAGCAACGCAAGTGGGCTCTGCCCACTGGCAGATCCAGAAAAAAAGGGGGCGTGGGCTTACTGTGGCATCCTGAATATAAATTTCACTTAACCGTTGGAAATTCGTTCCCGAAACAAGGAACAAAACGTTGCAAGGAACTAATAACTACAGGTTTCTATCCGAGGCTTTTATTATGCCTTGCAGTCAACGAAGCAAGAATGAAAATAGGCCTTCGGCGAGACAACAAAAGTTTCCGACTCTGGTGTTTCGACCCACTGCGCACAGCATGCGTAAACTCGGACGTGCCTCTCTTGGAGTTATTGTAGTACTTCCGGTACTGCTACAGTAATTCGCAGTTTATTGCATTACTCTACGTAGAGTGTGTTCACTTTACATCAGCTGCGCTGGTTCTGGCTCTCAGATAGGCTGATTGCCTATCCTGCCCTCTTGCGTTATGTGGCCTTCTATCAGGAATGCCATACGTTGAAGGTGGAGGTCTTTCTTTTCACTGTTGCAGGTCAACTTCCCGGTATTCTCTGCCGTGAACAAGAACGGACATTTCGAGTGCCTGACGGTGGACCCAGCAGAAAAGCTCTGTCTGCTAGGTTCCAACATGTTCCACAGCTACCGGACATGCGCCCGCGCTTGCCTCATTTCGTGATAAAGCTTTCTTTTTCGAATTTCGTCAGTAACAGTGAACGCAAGTGTCATTTTGTGTGTATTGCTCGTTTGTGTTTCAAGTATATGTGTACGATCAGTGAAGTTTACGAAACGAATATGAATATTAAAGAAAGTAAGGGCTTTGATTTGAATACCTAATATTTTTCTGCTTTTAAGTGTATATGGAGATGGAAGGTGACGAAGCAAGTCTGTGAAGGTTTAAAACGAACAGGGTTTTTCTGTTATAAGAAAATGATTACTGGAAATCCCGCTTCGCAATATTGGCCTTAATTTATCAGTGCCCGTGATCCTGTCATTTGCAGCCTTTATTATTGGGTTCAGTCACAGAAATGTTTGCTTGGCAATACAAATTACCCAATTGAAACAAATCAATTACCACGTTAGACTGATCGTCCCCCTTCACCACCATAGCTTTCTTGTCATAATTAGATTTTTTATATGCCCGTACTTGTTCTCATTGCTTTTTTCCCACAAAGAAAAATTTCGATTTTTCAGCTCCAACTTTCAAACGAACTCTCTTGTTTTTATGCACCTAATTTAACCACCTAACGCATGGCCAATCTCCCACTACAGGCATACGCAACAGTGAGGACGACGACGACAACAGCAACAAAAAGTAAACGTTCTCCAAAGTTTCTCGTTGGCTTACATGTACTTGAAGGAGCGGGTGGACTGTGTGTGTGGCTCTTATTAAAGTCTAGTACATTCGGTCTTAATCGAATAAACCGCCGTGGTTGCGAGGTTGCGCGATCGGGATCGATGTCATGGGATCGAATCCCGGCCACGGTGGCCGCATTTCGATGGCGACGAAATGCAAAACACGCGTGTACTTGCATTTAGGTGCACGTTAAAGAACCCCAGGTAGTCCAAATTTTCGAAGCCTTCCTTTACGGCATGCCTCATAATCAGATCGTGGTTTTGGCACGTAAAACCCCATTATTTAATTTTAATTAAACGAATGTCGAAGGAAATTTAATATTGTCAAGTGAAATACTATTAAGGACAAAAGTATTCGATACGCATATGAATATTCGCCCGCTCCTGGTGTCGAGAGTTCTTGCAGAAACCTTTGTCACTCATTTTTATCGTTTGCGGCATAGCATTGACTCGAGGGGCCAAGTACTCGTAGCGCTATGCGAAAAACATTCTTTGTGCGCTTACTGTTCGCACGAAGAAACCAATTGGTGGATTAGTAGCCACCGAGGGAACCAGGATTTGTTTATGGCACTCGGACTCTTGGAAGGAGTATACGCCTCAGTGCCCAAGCGAAGTAGTCGCAGTAGACTGGGATCACGAGAAGAAAAATCTGCAGAACAAAAATGACGGAATAAGAACCGATTTGACAGGCACTCGCAAGTAAAAAATGGGCAGTGAGATAATATGTGTAACGTACTGACTTCAAATTTCCTCGTATAGTGATGTGATGATGTGATATCCTCGAATGCATTTCTTCCTTCGGCACTCGTTGGGCTAGACCTGTACTAGAGTTACCTGTCCTACACGACGGGCTCAGATCTACTGCTTCCCGCCAACCTCGAGTAAAAACAATCAATCACGTTTGTTCCTTCAACCCACAATGCGGTCCTGCCATACCTTAACGATACGGCGATTGTAATTTATTCGATCGCACGTTAGCTACGGAACTGCTTGCTTAGGAATTTCAAAGTACGTGACAGCGTGCAGAATCAATTACTCTTATATCAAAATGTCTTAATGAATTACTCTATCTTGGTTTCAGGCAGTAGGATATTCTCGCTTGAGCTGCTTTGAGAACGCAGGTCTTCTTGTAGATGTAGCTAATCCAATGTCCGCCCCTCTGCGTGAAATTTTAACCGTATTTCGCTTCGCTGCCTTAACTAGAACGCTTAAGTTTCCCTCGTATTTCTCCTCTTTTTTTTGTTGTCTCTTTCCCAACTAGGCAAGCTTGCTTATGCAACCACACGCAGATCTAAGAGTGCACGAAAAAAGAAAAAAACATAAAAGAGACACGTGTTCGTTTCATTACCTCATCTGGCGCGAGAGCCTAAACTTAAGCTTCACGAGGCTCCTATGCGCCTGTGCTTTCTGCGTAGGTTTTACTAATGAAAACGTTCACCTCTTTGCGTAACATTACTTTAAATCAGTCTTGACGTCTCTGCCATGCTTGAGAGTCAATCTAGCGCAAATACCGTAGTTTCTTTAATCTAGACGCGCCGCTTAATCTGCGCATTCCTTCTGCTTTGCTTTTGTATTCTCAACAAAGGATGCATTAAAGAAAAGTAAAGAAAGTACACGGATGAGAACACCAACCTTTGTTCGCCAACGTAGAGGCAGTCGAGGTTTGAGCGGACGTCGCGGTGAAGTTTAAAATTCGAGGCCATGAACGAGTGATAGGTTGTAAAGTGGTCGAGCGGGAATTTAAGCATTGTTGAATAAAGCAGTGCAGGGATTTAGGCACTGGCAGCCATCACAATGTAACCTCGTCGACCGTAACCTTTGTTACGATTGAAGTGACTTCGGAAATTTTAATTTTGCAAGCAAATGCAGGGGCATCAGAAGTGCTTGGCCCAGGCACGTACTCAGGGGGGGGGGGGGGCCCGGGGGGGCCCGGGCCCCCCCCGAAATCAAGTGGCATACCCCTCCCCGCCCACGCCACCACTCCTCACACATTCCTAAAGCGCCGCCAGATCAATGTTGAGACTTGGCAGCTGTTCATCGGTCAGCATTATGCTGCCTTTTTCACTCCTTTTAGATGGCGGTAGTTATCGGCATCTCTTGTAATGTGAAGGACAGTTTTATGCGAAGCATATTACGAGAGCTCAACCCAGCTCCTCAGGCGCGGCGGTGTCGCCTTGAAACCACGTGACACCGTGACGTCACGACAGAGGAGAAGTGGCTTTGGCTCAACTCTTGCAAGACGGGCTGGGTGGGAATCGAACCAGGGTCTCCGGAGTGTGGGACGGAGACGCTACCACTGAGCCACGAGTACGATGCTTCAAAGCGGTACAAAAGCGCCTCTAGTGAATGCGGTGTTGCCTTAGAAACGAGCTGTTTCTAAGGCGTGCGTCTCTTGCTCAGGCGCACATTTCGTTGCCGCGCCGAACGCTGCTTTGCTCGACGCTCACCGCGTCCAATGCGGGGCGCGTAGTCGCTGCCCTGTAGCCCATTGTCTTACACCCCTTGGCGGGTCGACGGGAACGCTGTCGCGTTCCACTCTTGAAGGCGAAGCAGTAATGCATGAGTTGTTTCTTCGTCTAGCCGAACCAAATATAGCCAAGCAACAGCAGTTCACCAGTGGTTCAACAACTAAAATAAAGGCTAGTATGCTTCGCATCCTGGGCTTAACCTTACCTAAGCCACAGCCATTTTTTTTTCATAGATTCCGCACCCGCGCGATTAACTCGAGATGCGTTCAATTGGCAACTGGAAACAAAAATCGCAAGGAGTTAAGTTAAATTAAGCGATCTACTAAGGGAGAGAGCCAAGGTAACAACCAAACTGCAAGCAAAAGCGAATAATAAATAAGTTAACCGTTGTTTATGAGAATATTTATGGATCAACAACTTTTTATTTAAAAAGGAAGTAGAGAAAACGCCGCCGGAAGTGGAGAACAATTACTTGTTTGGAACCGCCTCACGTAGCCACTTCTCTGCTGTGCTTATGTGGGTGTTTTTCTAACCTTTCGCGGTGAGCGCAGTACGTCTAGAATCGCAGAGTCCTGCGCTCTACGCGGTTGTATGGGACTGGCGGCCGCACAGCGTTACGCAATTCGCGGAGCTGTCAAAACTGATCAACAAGGCGAAACAAATAACTGATATTCGAAACTATAACATGAGAAAGACTGAAGAAGCCGTAAAAAATGAACGCAGCCTGAAATCAGTAAAAAAGAAACCTGGCATAGGACAAACAATGATGTATGCACTAAAAGATAAGAAGGATAATATCATCAGCAATCTCGAAGATATAGTAAAAGCAGCGGAAAAATTCTAAGCTGACCTGTATACAGAACCCAGAGGAGTCACGATAGCTCACTTAGAAACAGTAATGAACAGGATACAGAAACTCTCCTACAACTAGCGATGAGGGCAGAAGGGCCCTGCAAGACATGAAACGATGAAGAGCGGGAGGAGAAAGTGGAATAACAGTGGATTTAATCAAACGTGGAGGAGACATAATGCTTGGAAAACTGGCGGCTCTTTATACGAAGTGTCTATCGACTGCAAGGGTCCCAGAAAACTGGAAGAATGCAGATATTATACTAATCCACAAAAAAAGGAGACGTTAAAGAATTGAACAATTATGGGACCATTAGCTTGCTCCCAGTATTATATAAAATATTAACCAAAATAATCTCCAATAGAATAAGGGCAACACTGGATTTTGTCAACCAAGGGAACAGGCTGGCTTCAGGAAGAGATACTTTACACTGGATCACATCCATGTCATCAATCAGGTTATCGCGAAATCTGCAGAGTACAATAAGCCTCGCTATGTGGCTTATATAGATTACGAAAAGGCATTTGATTCAGTAGAGATACCAGCAATCGTAGAGGCACTACGTAATCAAGGAGTACAGAACGCTTACGTAAAAAGCTTGGAAAATATTGCTACATGCGTGTGGTATTTGTTTGCTTGAACGAGGCGCGTAGGCGCCATAACTCCAGAAAAGAGGAGGAAGAACGAACTGGGCTCGCGCTGTGAATCTAACCGGTCAGCGCTGCAACGTTTTTGTAAATATAATCTGTAAATAGTTTCTCGTCTTACTGACTCGTCCTTCGCGAAAGAATATCTACAGAGGTTCTACAGCTACCTTAGTTCTACAAAAGAAAAGCAGGGAGATACCTATAGAGAAAGGGGTCAGACAGGGAGGCACAATTTCTCCAAAGTTATTCATTGCGCGCTTAGAAGAATTCAAGCTATTAAACTGGGAAGGCTTGGGAGTAAAGATCGACGGCAAATATCTCAGCAACCTTCGGTTTGCCGATGATATTGTTCTATTCAACAACAATGCAGACGAGTTACAACAAATGATTGGAGACATTAACAGAGAGAGTGTAAGAGTGGGGTTGAATATTAATATGCAGAAGACGAAGATAATGATAAATAGCCGGGCAAAGGAACAACAACAAGAGATCAGGATCGCCAGTCGGCCACTAGAGACTGTGAAGGAGTATGTTTACCTATAGGTCAATTAATCACAGGGAACCCTGATCATAGGAAGGAAATTCAGAGAAGAATAAAAATAGGTTGGATCTCATACGGCAGACATTGCCAGCTCCTGACTGGAAGCTTTCCATTATTATTGAAAAGTAAGGTGTGCAATCAGTGCATTTTGCCAGTGCTGACATATGGGGCAGAGACTTGAGAGCAAGTTAAGGACCGCGCAAAGAGCGATCGAACGAAGATTGCTAGGCATAACGTTAAGAGAGAAAGAGAGTGGTTTGGATCAGAGAGCGAACGGGTATAGACGATCTTCTAATTGACATAAAGAGGAAAAAACTGTAGCTGGGCAGGTCATGTAATGCGCTGGTTAGATAACCGTTGGACCATTAGGGTTACAGAATGGGTACCAAGAGAAGGGAAACGCAATCGAGGACGACAAAACACTAGGTGGAGCGATGAAATTAGGAAATTCGCGGGCGCTAGTTGGAATCGGTTGGCGCAGGACAGGGGTAATTGGAGATCGCAGGGAGAGGCCTTCATCCTGCAGTGGACATAAAACAGGCTGATGATGATGATGATGATGACGACGACGACGACGACGACAATGATGATGATGATGATGATGGAGGTGGTGGCCCCCCCCCAAAAAAAAAAAAAAATCCTGGGTACGTGCCTGGCTTGGCCGCTGAAGAAAAAAAGCAGGGGTAGGGGAGATGCAAAGGGCCGGAAGAGCGGTCTCTTGCTCTTAGCTTAGTTTCCTGGCAGTGCATCAGCAGTGACAACCATCACAAAATTTGAGGTCGGATGTCCTCTTTCCTCATCTGTTGCTCCGGAGCGAACGATCGAACGACATATCATGCTGTAACTGTGTAATAGCGTTGTATAGAAACTATTCACATCCACCCCCATTTTGCCATCACGGACATTAAGAGAGAAAAAAAAAATCCGGTTGATTTAACGCACTTGTAATCTAAGTTAAGCGAAGCCTTCTCAAGTTGTTTGAATTAAATGCTATGCATAAATAAACACGATGCTCCCAATTTTACACCTGTTGTTTGAATGAAAAAACAGGTTCACGTGGTCTCATGGTGGGCTCATTGATGCAGCGATCACTTGCAGACTAATGTGACTTTTCGTGAGTGTTGAGTAATACATTGTGACCATAGGCGCGTGTACAGAGAACAATGAAACAGCGATGCATGTTTAACGCTGTAACGCTTCTGACCAAGCACTTCACCAATGAATCGACCTAATTAACTGACCCACGTTATCGTGGAGACTTCCCGCTGAATGAATCTGGCTATGTGTCCGTTGACCTTTGTGTGTTCTTGATGAGTAATGTTAAGAGACAGGAAGAGAGCGGTGTGGATTAGAGAAAAAACGGGGATAGCCGATGTTCTGACATTAAGAGAAAAGATTGAGCTGCAGGGGCAGGACAAGTAATGCATAAATTAGATGAATGGGGGACCATTAGAGTGACAGAATGGGTGCCAGGAGAAGGGAAGCGCAGTCGAAGACGCCGGAAAACTAGGTAGGGTGAAATTAGGAATTTCGCAGGCGCAGGTAGGAATCGGTTGGCGCAGTACAGCAGCAACTGGAGATCGTCGGGAGAGTCCTTCGTCCTGCAGTGGGCCTAAAATAAGCTGCTGCTGCTGATGATGACGATGGTGATGCTTTCCCTTTCTGCACCACACCAGTGCAAGAAGGCCACCCCGCTGCGTCTACTCTGTGAGACGCCGAACCCGGAGGAAGAGGAACGGAAGGTGTAGTTACTCATGGTACAGTTGAGAAAATGTAATTCGACAGCCTTGTCAGGATTACGAAGGTTGCACTGCTTGCGCGATCGGCTTGCATTGCAAACGATATCACAATCCTTGTCAAGACACACATCGCTCACTGGTGTAAGGACGCGCCCCCAACAGGTCACCACCTTTGATAGCGCAGTCTCCGGGAAATACCTCGTTCTGATGACATTCTCTCCGTGATCGGCCAATTTTGCTGATTACATTCTCTCTGCGAACGGCCCGGTTTTGAATTTGTCATTTCTGGAATCAGCGCAGTTTATTCGAACGTTGATTAACGCTTACGTTGGGACAAGTTGGAATCTTACGTTAGAATACAGCGCTGCAGAGTTAAACGTGAACACGATCACCGACGATGAAGCACAAATACGATGACGCGGGCGGAGCACTTCATCGTCTGCGTTCGTGTTAACGTTGCGTGTCTGTCTTAATTCTGCAGCACTGTGTTCTAATTATTTACTATTGGACTTCCTCCTTGGTCGGCCCTCTTTCACGGTAAGAAACCGACCCACTGACGGGCTGAGGAAACCCGTGGGGAAGCCTGAGCATAGGCAAGGAAAGCTTCGCTCCACCAGGAGACACCTACGTCTACATCTACCTGAAGCCCTTGCTCCGGCGACTCTCCGCGCCGCACATCCGGGCAACTTCCCTCCCGTGACGCGTCACCAGCGATGACGGCAAGGACAAGGAACCGCTCGCACAACGAAGTTAATACCTCTCGCCTTAAAAGGGAGCTAGAAAGAAATGAAATAAGTTTGGTTAGCTGAACATATTACCGCTAAATGGACGTTACAAAGAACGCCAAGTACACAGGGCAGGCGTTGGGTCTGCGCGTAGACTTATAGAAAAACGGCACCTGTCGACTGATGTAAGAGGCGCGCGCGCACTCACTCACTCACTCACTCACTCACTCACTCACTCACTCACTCACTCACTCACTCACTCACTCACTCACTCACTCACTCACTCACTCACTCACTCACTCACTCACTCACTCACTCACTCACTCACTCACTCACTCACTCACTCACTCACTCACTCACTCACTCACTCACTCACTCACTCACTCACTCACTCACTCACTCACTCACTCACTCACTCACTCACTCACTCACTCACTCACTCACTCACTCACTCACTCACTCACTCACTCACTCACTCACTCACTCACTCACTCACTCACTCACTCACTCACTCACTCACTCACTCACTCACTCACTCACTCACTCACTCACTCACTCACTCACTCACTCACTCACTCACTCACTCACTCACTCACTCACTCACTCACTCACTCACTCACTCACTCACTCACTCACTCACTCACTCACTCACTCACTCACTCACTCACTCACTCACTCACTCACTCACTCACTCACTCACTCACTCACTCACTCACTCACTCACTCACTCACTCATGTACTTGTAGGCTGGTGTTATGGAAATTTATGCGCTCCTTCCAAAAAAGAAACAAAATGAAAACGCAAGAAAAGCACGTAACAACGAAAAGAAGGAACAACATTCCACGTTAGTCGAAAATGTCGTCCTTGGGTCTCAAATATCTTCTACTGCCAAACTTACGGATGCACTGACGTCACTGTGCGATGCCCTAGATTCTGACGCCTTTTCGAATATTCGCTTCCTTCCATTTCACCCAATTACACCAGGAGCAATCCGAAAAAAAAATTCATTCACTCATTCTTACTCGAACCTAGAGTATGCACATAATGCTGAATTTTATTTTCTTTGTAGCGCGATTCACTCTTACTCTTCCACGAATAGCCGAATGTGACAAATCGTCGTCTACAGATTGTGATCACGTCAAAGGAAATATGATCGCAGAATGTGGCGTAAGCCAAATTGTGCCGTTACTTTATTTCCCAATGTGCCAGACACGTTCTGACAGAGGGAAATAGAAAGCAACTCTGAAGAAATCATTAAAACGGCAGCAAGTACGGTAGCATGCAGCCTAAAAACCACAATGACGACGACGACCATGTCGACACTAACGACGACAACGGTATGGCACCCGCATTCGGATAACCTCTGGCTTGAAACCAACAAGCTAACCAACCTCAAGAAACCTATTGCACAACGACCGAAACAATACAGTACAAGCTCTAGTATTACAGGGGCCTCCGACTTTCCACGACAAGGCCATGGTAATGACAATGAAAGCGCCAGACTCGCGCTCTTCTCTAAGCGAGCTTCTATTGAAAAAAAAAAGGAAGCTCAGTACATTTCCACTCTGAAAAGAAGGATGACCAGCGAAGCTGTCCATGTGGGCCCCTTAATGGCGAACTGCACCTCCGCCGAGGGTCAGCCCGGTATTGTACTCTCTTCGGTATTTTTTTTCTACACGCGGACACGGTAGTGGGGAAAGTAGTCCTTGACAGTTTCGTTGTAAAAACTAACTTGTAGCGTTCTACGTGCCAAAACCACAATACGATCATGATATAGCGTGGGACTCCGGATTAATTTTGACCACCTGGGGTACTTAAACATGTACCCAATGCACGGCACACGGGCGTTTTTAAGCATGAAATGATTTTAGCGTGCTTTTAGCGCGCATAGTGGGCGACCTTCGAGTGACCTTGAACCAAAAGCCAGGGCAGAGTTGTTCTTCGGACGATATCCGGGCAAACGAGAACATCCGGAGAAGTTGCGACAAAACAACGAGATCATCCGGACAACCAGTCAAGACCGCATTGCATACGCTAGTTACTTCCCAAAAAAGCTACAAAAAATATTGCTTCGGAGTTCTTCCAAATGTTTGTTCACAATATCACTCAGGCTGTAACTTCTAGTAGGCTGAAGTTTGATTTGTCATTTACAATAGCGACGTTCGAGAGGCACAAACAGAGCACTATACACTTGATCCTCATCTTTTGGCGCTGAGACAGATTTGCCTGCGCTGTTTTCAACGCCAGCGGTGCGTGTGGTCCTCGGAGCGTCCGGCGCGCCGGCAGCGTCCAGCAGCGTCCAAGTCGGTAGCGTCTAGAGAGCCTACATGCTTTAGCGTCCGGCGCACCGCGGACGGCTATTTGACCCAGACGTGCAATGAAGCTCTGTCTGTGACAGGAAACTATTGCGTCATATGGACCATTGCCCAATATGGCGTGGTCCGGTGGGGTGTGCCGTCGCGCACATGCACTACACCCATTTTAAGATTGTGGCTATTATCATCTCCAACCAATCTGTTCTGCCGGTAGCCATTTCATGCTTACATCTACTCTCGATTACGGGAAAGCTTTTTGCATTTCACCCCCACCAAAATGTGTTTGTCGCGGCCGGGATTTGATCTCGCGATCTAGTGCTTAGCAGTGCAACACCATAACCGCTAACCACCGCGGTGGGTGAGCTTCTATCGACAAGGGCGAGGCGGAAAAAAGTGATTATTTAAAGGGTTCAACATCATCTTTCTTTCTAACTTTCACACGATGGTGGACACCTGCACCGTGATGTTGGTGGAAGAAAGTGGACGTTTCAGAACAACATTCCGGGGCAAATTGTTTGTTACGATTCTTTTGGTTGATCGTTTGATGGGGCTCTAATTCCCAAGCGACACCTGTAGGTTTAAGCGTCCGCAAAAGTGAGGACAACCCCGCCCCCTACACACACACACGCACACACACCGCACGCACACGCGAAAAATGGGGAGGGGGCGAAGTTTGACTTTCTGTAGCCTTGTTTTTGGTTTTGATCTATGATGTCATTATTATTGTAATTTCTGCCATCATCATGTTTTAATCGCGCGATGCATGAGCAGAACTTAAGTGCAGCGTGTGAACCGTAGGCTTCCAAATAAGAACGGTCTAATTTGCATTTCAGCGGCTGGAGGCCCCGGTGTCGGGCTTCACCTTAAAAACCACTTGCAATGCTGCCATATACATTCCATTCGTACACAGCGGACTAGCGACTTAAAGTCGTTGCTTGCGCCACGCAAGCGAAATGTGGTTGACGTGGTGTGTGATTTCATTCAGGCAACAAAATTTAACCATGAAAATTATTACTTTCTTAGTCTTGATCTATAATTTTTCAAAATTCCTTCTACTTAAGTTGTTAAATGAATTTTCTTTTATTTGTTTTACGCGTAATAGGGACCATTAGTCATACCTCACTTCTGATCAATTACACACTATACTCTCTTTACTTCCGTATTCAGAAATGGAACTTGAAGCTCATGCTCCACTTGATATAAATGACGCCTGGTGCGAACGCGCTGAAGACGCTCATTGCGCTTCTTTTGGTGCGTTGACGACAGGCGTCGTTTAAATCAAGTCAAACATGGGCTTCCAATTAAGATGCATTTGTGAATACGAGGGTTAGTCGCACTTTTACGTTTTGAAGATCATTTTTATGCGAAGCATATTACTAGAGTTCAACCCAGCTCCTCAGGCGCGGCGGTGTCGCCTTCAGTACCACGTGACACCGTGACGTCAGGACAGACGAGAAACGGGGCTCCAACTCGCGCCGTCGCCTTCAAGGCTGACCACGTGACACCGTGACGTCATGACAGAAGAGAAACGGGGCTCCAACTCGCGCCGTCGCTCGCGGCGTCGCGGTGGTATATAAGCAGCTGCGCTTGCCTCTCCTAGACACTCACGAGGTGAGATGCCTCCTGGAAACAGAGCTGCTCGTTGGAATGAGAAGCGAAGGTTGCGGCGTGCTACAGAGACTGTTTCTAGGTGGCTTTGCTACGTCGCAGCGACTACGCGCCCCGCATCGGACGCGGTGAGCGTCGAGCAACGCAGCGTTCGGCGCGACAACGAAATGTGCGCCTGAGCAAGCGCCGCACGCCTGAGCCGATGCCGACAACACCGGTTTTTCTGCGACACGAGCTCCTTAACGCTGTCGCGTTAAAATAAAGGCTAGTATGCTTCGCATCCTGGGCTTAACCTTAGCTAAGCCACAGCCATTTCTTTTTCTGAAGTCATTCCCTGCGCGCGAAAGCACCCTCGATTGTGGGTGCCTGCCACGAATGATCGTCAGCGCGTGCCCAGCAGCCAGGCGCGTGCCGCGCGCGAGCGGCAAAGAATACCGAGAGAGAAGCTTCGCCATGCGAGTCACGTTCGAACCGCGTCTCAGACCTTCGTCGACCGAGCTGTCCTCCCTCCGGGACGCTCGCATAGAGAAAGAAAACGCTCGCTCCTCGTCGATCGCCTCGTCCCTGCAGGACGCGGCGTCCATCAAGGCGGCGTCGCCCGACGGCAGCGGCGTTGAGCTCGCCGCAGGGCCCGCGG
Source organism: Dermacentor albipictus (assembly GCF_038994185.2). NCBI lineage: Eukaryota > Metazoa > Arthropoda > Arachnida > Ixodida > Ixodidae > Dermacentor > Dermacentor albipictus. Next base: position 342,534,780 of record NC_091821.1, read on the forward strand.
ACTCCGACGTCGGCTACCGGCCCCGGCGCTCGTTCCTGCAGCTCTCGCTGGCTGCCGCGGTGGGAATTTTCGCGCTCTTGGCCACCGCGGCCTTCGCCTTCAGCGTGCTGTTGGCCGGCTTGGCCACCTTCCTGGAAGACGAAACGGGCAACGCCAGCACACTCGACGCCGGCGACCGTGCCGTCGTCGTGAGCGGCGAGCGGGAGGTTGGGCCTGCCCCGAAACCGCACATCAAGTATGGCTTCGAGGACGAGCCCGTACACTGGGGAGAGAGTGGGGGCGAAGGACTCGATCTCGGCGCTAATCCGGAAAAGGCGATGGTGCGTTTGGTGTTCCGGGGCCGTTGACACCATATGCGTCGCGCTATAGCGAAAAGTCTATATACGCGCACCAACAGATAAGGAGAACGCACTGATGCGTTTTCTCTCGCTCGTGTTTTTGTGCCTGTACGAGATGTCCATTCTCCACAACAGAATTAGCTAGGCCAGTTTGTGACCTTTATACAACTCGGTGAACATTTTTTAGCATTGTTTTGTTTTACCGGTAATAGTCCTAGCGTTGAAAAGCAAGGTCTATAACCATAAACGTGCGCATATGCATAGAGGAACCATGTATAGACTTAGTGGGAGGGAGGGGGGGGGGAAAGGGAATATGGTGGCCGTAGCTCTAGGCAGCGCTCCCCGCCTCTCGGCGCCCTAACCGCCTCACGTTAGCTCTACGCTGAAAAGCTGCCGAGCGTCGTCGCTGAAAGCACCAGTCCGTGATTACAGCCATGATTCGTGATTATCAACATGGTCTCTGCAGCCAGATCCTCGGTGCGGCCAGTTCCGGTTTTCCTTCTGCAGCGAGCGTAAGGGTGGTGCGTACTTTGATCCGACGCTGGCCTCTTGTCTACCGGTCTCGGCCGAAATTGTCTACGTGTGCAACCGGAGCCCCAACCGGTTCTCTTCGCTGCACAAGTGCCGTCGCAGCTGTGTGGAGACCGCACGGCCGCATAGGCGGTGCATGGCGACGCCGGAGTTCTCGCACTGCAGCAGGTGAGACATCCTTGGAAGTAGTTTCGCACGCGTAATGCCTAAATGCACTTGTTGAAGTGGCTCCAGAACACGTTCGGTCGAAACTGCGTTTCGGTGCGAGAGACTAGAAAATTTCGAAGGCTCCCCTTTGGCACTCGTGTTAAACATTTCGAAGAGGCTCACACTATATAGCGGTAAAGAACCAAATTTTAATGCGAAAGCATTCTACCAGAACGGAGCGGGACACCAGCGATATCTCGCTAAAGGTCCCAAGCGAAACTTTAGCATGTCTTACTCTATTGTCATCGCGCGAAAAGACGCGGACGTACGACACGAGTGATGGCTGGCTGGTTGCCTTGCACACTCTTTGGCACAACTAACTAGCCACTGCCGACCGTCATAATCAGCAGCTCAACAGAATCCACTCGGACGCGATGAAACGTACCATAAAGTCCAAAAAGAGACAAATAACGAAAAAAAGAAAATTTCTGTAATCGAGAGTAGATGCAAGCATGAAATGGCTATCGGCAAAGCAGATGGGTTGGAGATGATACTAGCCACAATCTTACAAAAATATAGGGTTTTGCGTGCCAAAACTACTGATTATGAGGCATGCCGTAGTGGTGGACTCCGGAAATTTTCACCGCCTGGGGTTCTTTAACGTGCACCTAAATCTAAGTGCACGGGTGTTTTCGCCCCCATCGAAATGCGGCCACCGTGGCCTGGAATCGATCCCGCGACCTCGCGCTCAGCAGCCCAGCACCTTAGCCACTCAGCAACCACGGTGGGTACTAGCCGCAATATTAAAATCAGTGTAGTGCACGTTCGCAACGGCACACCACTCCACACTACACCATATCACGCCATATTGTGCACTGGTCCGCATGGACGCAATAGGTTCCTGCCACAGACAGAGTCTCATTGCACGTATATCGTCTCGGTCAAACAGTCATTCGCGGTGCTCCGGACGTTACTAGGTATCCTACACGCAAGCTGCTTGCATGTAGGCTCCCTACACGCTATCAGCTTGGAAGCTGCCGGACACTCTGCCGGCGCGCCGAACGCTCCGCAAAACTCACGCATCGCTGGCGTTGAAAAGAGCGCAGGTAACTCTGCCTCAGCGACAAAAGATAGCAGTCAAGTATCTAGTGACCTGCATCTGCCTTTTGAACGTTGCTATTGGAAACGAGAAAAAAAACTTCAGCGCACTAGAAGTCACAGCTTGAGTGATATTGTGAACAAACATTTGGGAGAACTCGAAAGCAATACTCTTGTAACTTGTTTGGGAAGTTATTAGCGCATGTAATATGATCTTGACTGGTTGCCCGGATGATCTTGTTCTCAGCTTGGCCGGATGTTCTCCTTTGGGTGCCCGGATAATGGCTCTAACTTTTGGCTCAAAGTCACTTGAAGGTCACCGACAACCGTAGCTAAAAGCAACTTATGCTTAAATTGATGCCGTAATGAAATTAACGCACGAGTATGAAGCTTCGCACCCTGTGGGATGCACATTTATGTGTCACCAGAATATGCGTTTTCCATGGCGGATTTAGATTCAATCATGATCAGCAACCCAGTTGCAGGACTGGGGTCACGTGATGCTAGCGTCAATAGTTTTTCTTTTAAACGTCCTCGGTGATGTGGGATCAAATTGTTCCACGATGCTAAAAGGTTTTTTGTAACGAATTACCTAGGCGGCGCATAGTAATGATTTCCTACAACTGGCCTAGCACCTCATTTTGCAGCGAAAAGCGCATGCCGCACTTTGTCACATTGCCTCCGAAATCTTGGGCACTGCTTCACTGCTCTGCACTATAGTCTCTCTGTTTATGGCTCCCGTAACCAGGGACGCTAACACCCGGTACCATCAGGGTGGTAGTGGAAAGTTTGAGCAGGTGTGGGGAAATACTTCTGCCTTTCCGATTGATAGAAATGTTTGTTGAAAACCGGGTGTTTGTAGGTTGCCACGACAGTGGCAACATACGACAGTCAGTGTGGCTTATTAGAATGACGGGGAGCAGGGGGTATCAGGGAGGGGTTGAGAATGGAGGAGTTTGAAGCGCGATCATTGCCATAAATTGTTCTGTGCAGGGAGTTAACGAGCAGCATGTGGTTCTCGAACGGCACCGAATGCGAGGAGTGGCGCTTCCCGCAGGGCCTGTGCCCGGCCCGGGGCAGCTCGGTGTTCGCGAGCGCTCGTCAGTGCCGCGAAAGCTGCCTGCGGCCGCGGGACAAGCTGCAGTGCTGCCACGAGCCCAAGCCGCACGTCTGCGCTTTCGGGCAGCTCAAGTACCCGTATTTCGCCGCGGTCGGGTACGACGGGTGCTTCAGGTGAGTCACATCTGCATGGACGCGCCCGAAGCCTGGCGGACCACTGCGCCGAAAATGCGCTTCGTGGAGCTCTAGCTTCAGCGCGCGGACTCTGTGTTTCGCAGGTGCCTCGAGGCGACCGCGAGTACGCTGTTGGGCTACCAGTGCTTAATCGGCGCTAACAAATTCGACACGATAGACGCATGCAACAGCACTTGCGTCGACCACGACAACCGCGAGTGAAGAAGTCGTCGAATGTGGTGAATTCCCTTTGTCCGCGTGTTCAACGTTTTTTTTCTCTCCTCGTGGACGTACCTCGTTGTTTGCACGATGAGAAGCAGATTATTTAATAAACAATTTTTGTTGCATAAACGGCCTCTGCATACTCGGTGCTCGAGTAGAGTTGCAGGATATAACTGCGTTCTTGCATGGAGGGTACATGGCCCAGGAGCACACGCTACACCCAGTTATAGAGAGAATATGATGCGAACGTGCGCCCAAAGCTTTGGAAGACCTACAGCTCCGTAGGAGATCACCAGCTGTGGGACAACAAAGACGCAAGTTATGGAACCAGCAGCGCTGACACTGTGGTTCCACCCTCAGGCGGGATGCGGCGGTGGCCGCTAATCCGCGGAATCTGCATTCTGAAGGTGACTAGACGGCCCAGAGAAAACCAGCGAGGCCGCCTGCGGCTCGGGCGTTAGGAGCCAGGCATAGGGCGTTCCAGGCCCCATTTTATCCGTGATAAAAGAGCAGGCCTAGTCAATGCTCGCAACTAAGGAGCTTCAAGACAAGAGTTCAAGTGTTAGAAGTCTTCCGGAATGACATCATCTTCGCAATTCAGGATATCCAGCACACATGCAGAGAAGCCTGGACCGGCCGCCCCAAGTTGCGTTGACGGCTAGCAAGGAGCTCGTCAACGCTGCTTCGACGCGTCGCATCGACTCTCGTGTGCCCTGGGATGCACCCAAGTGAAAGACGTGGGCTCTGAAACCCAAGCCACGGCGGCACAAAGACGGGTCGTTGATGACAGGGGTGTGCGGCCGCGTGAGAGCCAAAAGTGCGGGTGTCGGCAGCGAACTCAGTCGGGGCGTCGTTACCAAGCCTACTACGATTGCTAGTCTTTCGCACAAGGGGGACACAGCGTCCGCCATCTGGGAGAGTGACAAGCAGTACAGCGGGTTTAATTCCGACTGCCGGGACACCACGGTTCGCGCGAGGCCACACTCCTGCCCACAGACGAGTTGCCGGCGTTGCTGGACATCATCGGCGAGCTGCAGCGTGCGGCTCCAGGAGCGCCTACGCGAGATGGCGAAGCCGGAGGGTTTGGACTTGGTTTTACGAGGCGGTGCCAGTAGCTGCAGCGACGTTCTGGAGTTCCACGAAAAGGAACTCCAGGCGCGGCTCAGCGAGATGGAGTTCGAGCGAACCAAGCACAGGCTGCAGGTGCGCCAGCTGCAAGCGACCATCCACTGCATGGAAGGCGAGCGGATCCCCTGCGAAGAGGCGCTGCAGGCCTCGCACTCCGAGAGGAAGGAGCTCGAGAAGAGGAAGATGCTGCACATCGGTCCAATGCAGCCTTTCACTAATTCATTAGTATTTCGTGGGGATCTTTGCGCAAACAGACGGGGCGTACGGTATCCTATGGTTCTACCGAGAAACAATAGTTTGTAAATCAACCATTGTGCTTATTTAACGTTAAGAACGTTGTTTGATGATATGTATGAAGAGTGCAAGGATTACATAAATTTAAATAGTATATTGCTGTTTTTAACATCCCGAAACTGCGCTGAAGTCTATGAGGAAGGCCGCGCGGCCTCTGCTTTAACTTAGACCAACGCGCACTTAAAGAATTAACGGCACACGAGGGTTTTGGCGTTCTGCCCACAACAGATAGCAGTCGCCATGCACAGGCATTCAATCAGTGAAATGTTCAACAGCGCAATGTCATAGCCACTAATAGGCATTAAAGCCACGCGCGGAGAGAGTTTGGCGGGGGGGGGGGGAAGAGGTATAATTTGCTATTAATTTTTTGTACCCAGTTAAATGTGATTATCATGGGCAATGTAACCGAAGTGCCGAGTTTTATGGCAGTATTGTGAACTGTGTTCTTAGAGCGCAGCTTCTAGGCGCCCGTTCCTGGGTTGAGCGTCGGCGTCGGCGTGACCGCGCGACCGTGCTCGTGCCACTGCTAGCGTGTTCGTCGTCACCTTCTTCCACAGCTGGCTCTGATATCGCTTACTGTGCTAGCATTGCCATATTTCCCCTCCCTCTGCGAAGGCGCTGACGGTACTGGCCCACTGCCAATCGGCGTGGTGATTTTGGTCTCAAATTCTTTGTTTCAATGTGTCGCGAAATGAAAGCACATATAAAGCTGCCCTCCAATTTTCATTAGGGATTGTCGTAATAATCGGACGTTTTACAGCGAAGCTGTATACCTTTACCCTCCAAGAAAATTTTCGTGTTGTAAGCAAAAAAAAAAAATAAATAAATACGTGGGCCGATCCCAGATATAGTGCAATGCCGGTCCGACCCGCGGCGGAGGTGAGGCTGGCGTTAAGCAATCTCCGTACGCGGGCCGATCCCGAAGATAGTGCAATGCCGGGCCGACATTCGGCATTTATTCCGCAATAGCTCACAAAACCTCCTGTATTGCTGAATCCAACTTATACTGTACGTGGAAGTTGTGAAGAAGTTGGAGATAGTCTTGACGACGACGATGGTCCAGAAGGTTCAGAGTAAAGAAGAGGGCTCACAAAATTATTTTAACTTAGATAATTGATCTCGTTAAGGCCTTTTACCTCAGTCGCCGAATCTTCCCCCCACCTCACCCAAAGTTCAGCCGGGCGCAGGCTACCACCCTGCGTCTACTACAAACAAACACGTACCCTTCACCCACCCGCCTCCACCTTATATTTCCGGACGTCTACACTACCCCCAACTGCCGGTGCTGTGGAATTCACCCGGCTACGCTTCCGCATATGCTATGGGAGTGCCCAGCACAGTACACCCAGACTAACACCACGACTCTCTCGTCGAGGTTGCATGGGGCTCTGCGGAGCTCCGCCCTCGACGACCAAACCTGGGCGACCCAGCACGCCCGCGAGGCGGCGGCGAGGCAAGCCCTCGACTTCCCTTCGTGGGAGGCTTTGGCCCGGCCATCATAAAGTGCTGGTTCTACAATAAATGTTTGTTCCTCCTCCTAGATAATTGATTATTCATATCGGTAACAGTAGACACTTTATATCCCATTTCAAGATATTCATTTAATTTCACCCTAATTTATGTAAATAATGTTTCTTCACCGCCCAATTCACGGCCGATCCTCCAAAGTGGCTTGCGCCATTTCACTAGGGAACAAGAACCAAGAACAAGATGGCACCATAGCCTATGTGTGTGCGTGTGTGCGCGCGATATCTAATGCACAAACACACCCACCCACACACACTATATATATATATATATATACCTGCCGTGATGGCTTTGGAACTGTGGCGTTGCGCTGCTAAGCACGCGGTCGCGGGATCAAATCACGGTCGCGGCAGCCGCATTTTGATGGGGCCGAACTCCAAAAGCGTCCGCGTGCCGTGCATTGGGTGCAAGTTAAAGAAGCCGCGATTGTCAAAATTAATTCTCAGTCACCCAATGCGGTGTGCCTCATAACGAGATCATAGTTTTGGCAAGTGAGACTCTCAAATTTTATTTTAGATTGTATAATCAGCAATAGGAGGCCAGTTTTGAACGGTTGCCAAATAGCCACAAAGCCGAATAGCAAGTTCCGCACGTCGATTACATTTTCATTGACGCTCAAATTCAACTGGGCACTGAAAACTGATTTCAGTGCCGCTAAGTAGACGAGAATTTAGATAAAAAATTACAGTGTGCGTCGTGCCTGCGGCGCACGTTAACCGGCATCAGAACCGAGCTTAAACAAATTTCGCGAGACTGTTTGTAGCGTAGCAAGTCACGAGCATCATCTTTGTGTGCCTTGATTCAGCAACTATTTCATGCGGCTGCACCTATGTATAGATGATTTGGGCCAGGCACTTACGTCATCTTCTCATAAAGCCGTGTCCCTACGATCACTGGTATGATAGGATCGTAGCAAATGAATGGAATCTAAGGAAAGACATCGGTATTGAATGACGTACCGAAAGTACGTCGACGGTGTGTCGTTTCTACATGCTGGTCATAGGCCCAATTCCCTTCTAACACGTACAGAATAAGACTAGCGAAACAAGCCCACTGCAGCATTGAAGAGTGATAGATTTATTCAAGGGATTAAAATATGATTGTATACATCCAGTAATCAGCTATACACAGTAGGAACCACATGACAAATTTACATTCGTCAGAGCTAATGTAAAGGCGTGTATATGTTGCTGTGAACGAATACACCAACCGACACGAGCTATTAAACTAGATATTATGGATAAACTGGCTATCATGAAAGTATGCATCAGTGATGTGAAACTGCCGATGACGACTTAGTTACACCGCATGCACAAACTGAAATGGTTGAGAACCGTGACGTTATGGTGTAACCTAAGAAGTATGTGAATGAGGTCTTCCATAAAAAGGTGGCAGTTAACAGTTGTTCTCTGTTTCTGATGAATCGATGAAACTGATGAAATCTGATGAAACGAAAAAAAAAGAAAAAAAAGGAAAAGACTTAAAACGTATCGCAAGTACGTAGCTGCTTTACTTGCACACCTCGCTGTAGCAAACACACTTGTCAGTGCCAAATCTTTTCCGAAGACTCGTCAAACGGAGAGCACGCGTTACCCTGCGCTGGCTGATAACAAATTGCCAAACCATTTCGAGCTTAACTAGCCTATTAGCCACACCTTGCTATAGAAAACGCAATTGTCGGCACAGAACGCGCAGTAATTAAAAAAAAACAGCCATAGAAGGCGCACACAGGAAACGTACAAGAAGACAGGAAACTTTGCTTCCACCACTCACGCAGACAGACACTTTGCTTCCAGCACTCGCGCAGCTGTCAACTATGGAAACCTTCAGCTCAAGTTGTCTGTAACTCACTTCAGAAGTAAACAAATGAACAAGGTTTTTGTGTGCGTCTTTTCTTGGCTGGCTTTTTCTTAATGCAATGCACCAACTAGTCCAGCAACGTGGTTTACGCACAGTAAGCAGTTTTGTGCTGGCGTGCAAAAAATTGTGATTTTTTTTTGCATCCACTGAATATTTTTTCTGTACGTCTTGTTTGTGAAACACAGTTTTCCACGCGAAATCTATTCTGAAGGCTGTTCAAAGAGAGAGTAAACATTACACCATGTAAACACACTGCTTAAACAAAGTAATCATGCACCCGTTCGCGCTATCTGAGCACTTTCATTCATTGCGGACAAGATCAAGTGACGTGAAGAGTGTTGATATTGCCTAGGAGTCAATGTTCGTCTCACTCGAAGAGGTCATAAGAGCGCTTTTGTTGCCCTCCAGGCACACGAGCGCCCACTGCACGCTCATCGGTATATAGGCTGTGAAAGCAGGTGAACGTCCGAGCGAGCAAATACGGTGCCAATTTCTGACGCTGTGGTGGATTTTCGAAGGAGTCGCAGAGAACATGCGAAATGTTCTTTTGAATACAGCGCCCGAGGCACTTTGGGTCCATCTGTGTCTTCTGTGCAGCAGCAAGCTGAACACTCGATACCCACGGCCGACCTCAGCACCTTTCGTTCAATAAAAATATCTCTTTCTCTCTCTCTCTCTCTCTCTCTCATTGTATCACACACGCGTTGCTCCGTGCTGACCTGCGTATATGTTTGGACACAATGTCACATGTCGCTAGCAGGTTGGCCTGCACGCCTTCTGTTCGACACGAAGTTGCGATGGACCCTGTACGCGAGGCTTGATGCGCGGGTCCATCACCACTATGCAGCGGGGCTCTACATGGAGGCGACGTTCACCCAAGGCGCCCAGGTGCCGTTGTGGTACTGTGGGTAGGACCTCGGGTCTGCGGGCTTGTTGCGTGGCGCCACCGACGTGATTGCGTAGCTCGCGAGCTTCCGAATTAGCACGGACAGCAGCTGCAAAGAGTGAAGCGCACCAGGCCGGTTATATTAAACCAAGTTGCGCAAACACTGACAACGTCGGACGCACATACAACGAAAGCGTTTTACTTAGACTGCTCCGAGAGGTTGTTGGTCCTTCGATCAAGATTTATACGCCACCTAAAAGCGGTGTGTAATTTGTGTCCCGAACAAAGTTCCACGAGCGCTCACCTACCCAATACTTAGATGATGGTTTGCTGCAACTGTGGGCATTAAGGATGATGCAACACAACTTATTTGGCAGAATATCATGACGTATGCAGTAATCAAGGAACGCAGAATACAATGTCCCATCGTCAACACTTAAATACCTGTGTTAATTTACTATCTTGTTCGCAACGGCCTATTGCGAAATGTTAGTGGCGGTTCACTTTTCCGAAGTGAATCAGATATTTGCGTGTCTTATGTATACGCACACAAATTCTATTTTTCCTTATTAGTCGATGTTTTTTTGACAAGCCAATTACATGCGTCGCTCAAGAGAATAAACGTGTTCTATGCAAAATGAGGTCCACTGTTAAAGGAAGAGATGATTAGAATTGAGCGCAATATAAGTTATGCATTTCAACTTTTACGGAAAAAAAATGACCTATATGAATCGTTAGACAAGCACACGTGTAAATTATTATTTTGCTGGCGTTGCGTACGTGCCGTAAGCACTTCGGTGAGGTAAATTTATAAAAAAAAGCGCGTTCGCAAGTAACTACTTCGGTTGAAAAAACGGTTTTGGCTTTAGCTCTTGATGCGTAATATTCGCAAAAGTTGGTGAAAGTGTGCAAGAAAGTATTTTTCATTTGCTGCATTGTTCTTCTCAGTTTTCACAAATTTCCAAGAAATTTGAGTAGCCACAGAGAATATTTGTGTACTCAGTTGCAAAACTTGTGCAAGATAATATGTCGGAAGATATACGAATGCGTGATCGTCAGTACTGAGTTATCTTTGCGAATGAACACTAACCACGTCGCTCTTTCAAGTTCAATTTTGCGACAAGACGATAGGATTTGTTTTTGTAATGGGACTCAAATGTGTGTGCTTGTTTTCCGTCTACCCGACGCCGACGTGCGCACATGAGAAGAGGTGCGACGACACTTGTACAAACTGCCGCTTATTTGTATACCTCTCGGTTGTCGGGTGCCAGATTGTGCATCTCGCAAGGGTCCTTGGACAGGTCGAACAGGTAGGGCGGATCGCCGCCCACGAAGTTGGAGCTCTCCTGCGGGCCGCAGGTGAGCGTGGCCCTCTGGCGCCACTGGCTGGGAAAGAGGAACGCGCCCGTGTTGTAGAAGTCCCTCAACACGCGGGCCGCCTTAGACTGGGCCATCAGGCGGTCCAGGTCCGCGTAGGGCCGAGAGCCGCCGGGCGTCAGGAACCGCTGGTCGTAGAGTCCATGCGCCGAGACGCCCAGCACCAGCTTGTAGTCGCGGTAGCGCAGTGCCGCCGTGTCGCCCACGGGGTCGATGTTGTAGAGCAGCTCGACCCGCGGGGAGGGCAGGTCGGCGCACAGCTGCAGCCACATGTCACGGCCGTCGAGGCGCCTCATTTTCGACGGGTCTCCGCCTGGGCGAGATTGCGCAAGCGGCGTGGCTCTGAAAGGTTGGAACCCGCCGTGGTTGCTCAGTGGCTATGGTGTTGGGCTGCTGAGCACGAGGTCGCGGGATCGAATCCCGGCCGCGGCGGCCGCATTTCGATGGGGGCGAAATGCGAAAACACCCGTATGCTTAGATTTAGGTGCACGTTAAAGAACCCCAGGCGATCGAAATTTCCGGAGTCCCCCACTACGGCGTGCCTCATAATCAGAAAGTGGTTTCGGCACGTAAAACCCCATAATTTTTTTAATCTGAAAGGTTGGACGTCGCGCAGCCGTGCGATTGACCTAAACCCTACAGTTGTCGTACTGTGAAGCGATATGAGAACCGATAGCGACCGTTGCTTGTTTGTTTGTTTACTCGTACGGCCGGTTATAGGCACGTTGAACTGGAGTTTTCCAGATTTGACAGCTGAGCGAGTTGTGGAAACAAAGCGGCAAGGACGCCATAAACATTCACCTTGATTCCTCCTGTGGCTTAACACGTGGCAAAAGTGTCCGAGATGGGGAAATATCGAAGTGCGCATGCGCTGCATACACCTGGACATGTTTTCGATCGAGATAAGGGACCGAAATCACAAATATTTTCGCCCGATAGTGATCTGTGCCACTGGCTGGCTGCCTTCGCTAATACTATACTGCATCAGGATTAATTGGCTGGAGATCGCTGTTACGAAGAATGCTAGTGTAGGAACTTTTCGTTAATACAGATCCAGAAGCGCAAACATTTGCGAGCTCAAGCTCGGTAAAGCTCAGTTCGTAAAGCTTGGAGAAGCGATGAGGCGCATAGGTCCTTGTGGCTTGGAATGGCGCCGCACTTTTTTTTTTTCGAATCCATAATGGCCGGTGTCGGCGACGCTGGGGGTATGAAAGAAAAAGTAGCGCTTTTTGGCTGGTGCAAGGTGCCTATACAATGTACTAAAACCAGGATTTATTAACTTCCACTAGCTTGTGCAAATATATGTCCTACAGGATAGTGGCTAGCCGGGCTTGTTGCTACGAAGACGTACTTGAGCAAACAGTGCAAGAAGGGGACACAGAAAAGGGGCATACGACACAGGCGCTGAATTCCAACAAATATGTTTATTGCGCGAGCGCGGTATATATAAGCAGAGAAGCATGAGTGAAAACGGCGGGATTAACATGAAAAGAATGACTTGAGGTTGCAGGTGGGCGGAGATGTGTTAAATTTGCAGATACGAGAGTTCCTTGTCTAATAACGGGATGGATAGTGAGCTCGTGCATGATGGTCCATGTTGGAGGATGGCAAATGCCTCGATAATTTCACGCGTGCGCTGGTCAGCGCACATTTGAATGACAACAAGGACTTTTCTAAAATTGGGGATGCATTCACACGACCTGCAATGCAGAGTGATATTGCTGCTATATTTTTGTTTTATGTTGTTGGCGTGCTCCCGGAGGTGGTCATTGAGGCATTGCCTCATGTGTTCTACGTAGGAGCGCACGCACTTCAAGGGTATTTCATAAACGGCCTCAGTGATGCATCTGGTGAGGGGCACCTGATGGATCTAGCCGCAACTTTTTTTTTTGTAGGGAGGGCGTGGGGTAGGCTGTCGTCTCGGTTGACCCTTCCGCATAAGGCGTTCAGCTTTCCTGGGGCTGAAAAAAAAAAAACAACCGAAACACCCGCCCTTCGTGCAGCCTTCTTCTATCTATTGGACACCTTGTGCACATAGGGAATGACAGCCATTTTCGAAGTATTGATCTCGGTTTTGTGTGTCTTCTTTCTTTGGTGCATTTCCGCTAACATGTCTTCCGCTAGCTGTACCAGGAGGACGCCCGCAAAACTAGCCCGCGAAAGACGCTGCACCTGGCCTTCAAAGGCCATTTCATTCTCGTTTATGCACGATATTTGTTGCGCATTATGGAAGGTGGCGTTTACGATTTCCCTCCTCACTAACCTTCAGTGAACCGATGAAAAAGGCAAGAGGCTTTTTGCTGAGCGCGGTGCATACCTCCAGCATACATGTTATTTCTTGAAAAATAGGAGGAAGTCCAGAAAACGCAAGGTGTTATCCTCCGGTAGCTTCTTTGTGAGCGTGAGAACTTTCGTAGAATCTACAAAGCTATTGTAGACGACTTGTACCACTGAAGCAAGATCGTGTTCAGTGACCTCAATGAAGACAAGGTAGTCGTCGACGTACCAGAACACCTACTTGGCGTGGGCCGTTGCGAGGTTCTTTTCGATGCCAGGGTCGTAGCGGGCAAGCAATAGGTCACTCGCAGGTGCAAGGCATGAGCCAATGCGCGCTCCTTCGTTTTGGAGGGACATCTTTCCCGCAAGCAGGACCACTGTGGAGCGCAGGTACAGCCTTAGCAAGTCGAGGAACCTGTCCACACTTGTTCCGCACTCGTTTCGGAAGCGTACATCCCCGTATGCCCCAATACCTTTGTTTACTACTTCAAACAGTGGTGAGTGGGGCAACGAGTAATAAAGATCCTTTACACAGATGGGGAATGCTAACATCCCTCCTGTGCTGGGGGAGCTCAAATACTCCGATACAGCTGCTAAGCTGCGTACCAAGAAAGGGTCGTTCATCTCGAAGATGCCAATGCATTTCTGCAGGAAACTAGCAGGCGGCTTCTGCCAAGCACCTCGTTCTGACACAATCACTCTGAACGAGCAGCCGGGCTTGTGCGTTCTTGCTTAGAAAAAGGCTTCAAGGTTCTATCCACCTCAATTTTTGATCGCTGCAACAAGCTTTTCTAGTCCGGCTTTTTCGCAGGTCATCATTACTTCTTGCTTCGCCCTACTTGGAAGCTTCCCTTCAACTACATGAAAATGGGCTCTAATGGCTGCCTTAGCTTTTTCCTTGTAAACGTACAAAGGCATGACGGCGAAGTCGCCTTCCTTGTCGGATACAAGTAGCTTCAGCTACGCCTTCCTGATGGTAATAGCCAGTTGCGCGGGTTTAACACGTCGATCTATTTTGGATCGACGTGAAAAGTCACCGTCATCCAGAAGCACGCTGACCAGCGCAAGCGTGAAATTATCGAGGCATTTGCCATCATCCAACGTGTTCTTTCATACATCAGCTCACCATCCATCCAGTTATTAGTAAAGGAAATCTCGTATCTGCAAATTTAACACGTCTCCAATCACCTGCAAGCTGAAGTCATTCTTGTCATGTTTATCAGACCGTTTACGTTTACGATATTTAGCTTTCTTTCAGATCTCATGTTCCGTAAAATTTTGTGGTTGACTGTGCATTGTCGCAAAAAAGGGTAGCGGAACGGGTCGTAGCTCTCTTTCTTATCTTCGATGACATGAAAGGCTGTTAGAATTTCGCTAGCAGGTTCTAGGCATGTTCTGAAGATTTGTTTATTGCATGGACGTTTGTCTTTGATAAAAAAAAAATACATGTCATGCCAGAAATTATTAAAAAAGAAACGACTCACTGCAGAGTCTCTGTGGGTATGGCGTTCTGCTGCTGAGCACTAGGACGCGGGTTCGTTTCTCGGTCTCGGCGGCAACATTACGATGGAGGCGATTTGCAAGAATGCTCGTGTACTTAGATACAGGTGCGTTTTAAGAAACTAAAGGTGGTGAAATTTGGCCCGGAGGCTTCCAATATAGCGTCTCCACAGCCGTCTGTGCATTTTTATTACGTTAGACCCCACAATTTTTGAAGGTATATATGATACGGATAGAAAACGTAGCGGCTTTCATCGCTAGCATGAAGGAAAAGTGGCTTCGTCTGAAGACTAAAAGCAATGGGAGTCGTGCTAGTAGGATCTCAAGAAGTCGGCCCGCCAAACTTTGGTCACTTTATGGCGAGTTGTGTCAGCAAAGATCAGAATATAGTAGAAAACACTGAACAAAGTCGCTGGCGCGAATGTTACTGGGTCTAAATAACCTTGAGTGGCGCGTGCTCTTGATGTGCCGCACTGTGAGCAAATATTCGTCAAAGTTGAAAAATGAAAACCGAGATTAACACACCCAACAAAAGCAACTGTTAGCAGGCGCCCTACCATCCGTGGTTGTTCAGTCGAAACATACTAGGAAAGCGCATGCGCGATTCAATTACGGACGTTGCACCAATAATGCCGTCTTGGTATTGGTAATTTGACGCATGTGGGCGTGTACCTTTCTCATCTGCTCCACAAGAAAAGTCCCATGCTTCCACTTTATTTTTGTGTGTTTGCCGCCACCAATGGTTCATGTAGTGCACTGTGTTTGGTGACAAACATGTTTTTCTCATGCCGGGATTATAATCTGATTGCTGCTCCAGCACAACATAGAAGTCTAAATTCGGCCACGGTGTTATGTTGAGCAGCCCTGAGTCACACGAAAGCGTAGTTTACACAAAGACAATGACTACAAAAGAATCGAGAGCTGGAGGAGCTGGCACATTCAGGGAAGCTTGTAACTGCACACAAAGGACAAAGGAAGATGAAACACACAACGCGGGCACTGTGTCGTGATTTCCACCGCCCTTTGTCCTTTGCGTGGTGTTACAAGTTTTCCAAGAGGACAGTGACGAAGAGTTGAAAACAAGTACCGGCGGCCCGGTAGAGCGTGGGAAGCCAGTCGACGATGTGCATGAGCTGGTGCGAGACCCTGCGATTACGGGTGACTAGGGGCGACCAGAGGAACGCGGCTGCCCGCGTGGCCCCTTCCCACAGGGTGCCCTTGGCGCCCCGTAGCGGCCAGTTGAAGCCACGGCTGGCGTGTAGTCCCCAGGGCAAGCCTCCGTTGTCGCTGCTGAACACTATAACCGAGTTGTCCAGCATGCGCTCCTGCTGCAGAGCCTCGAGGACGTCGCCCACGGACTGGTCCATCGCGTCCACCATCCCTGCACAGATTGTTCCGCGCTGACCAATGAGAGACGTGCGAGTTTGGAGGACGTAGAGAGGTATAAATACTTTAATACAGTTAAAACTCGATCTAACGAAACCAGATTTTATCAAGTTCCCGCTCCAATGAAGAAATTTCCATTCCCCGGCAAGCACCCATAAGGTTCCACGGTGTCATCAACCCAAATTGACGAAACTAGCTTGCATTAAGCGCGATTTAACGAAGCTTCTCTAGAAATAAATGAGTAAAAAAAGATGTGATTTGTTTCTAATTTTGACGCAGACGGGCTTTTCTTCGAGCGTGCGCTCTAACGCTGTCGCGTTAATACATCTGGCCACCCTATTCAAGGCTCTAGCTTTATTTTGACGAGGCTGCACGCCGCACCCATGCGCGCAACAACGGACTCAGCAGTCGCTAGCATTCTTTATGTACCAGGGGCGGCAGTAGCTGGGCCGCCCTCGCGGACTTTTTACACGCGCAGGCGTGGGTCAGCAGCAAATACAATGCCGTGGTACCGACGTCATTCATAGACTTAAGTATGAGAGCAGAGTTTGCATCGCTGTTAGTAAGTAAGCCAGCTCTTTATTAGTCAAGTGGGCTTTATACGTATATGTGTTCTTTGTTGTGGTAGAAGGAAAAATCCCTGCAAAGTGTACACGCAGTTGAATTTTTTTTTTCAATCAAGCATAGCAGCTACGGAAAACTGAGTTCTTGAAATACTCGTGCGATACGCGTTGTTGATGCTCGCTTGAATAAATGTATAATAAGGAAGCTCCGACAACTTCTTTTGAGAATATATGTATAAAAAAGACCAAAGGTGCCCCTACCATAAGGACTCTAAACCCTGGTTGTAGGTTTTGTTATAAGCACGTACAGTCGATTAACGCCCATCTTACCTGCGTATATCGTTCGATTCTTTTCCCCAATGTACGGGAATTTGTCGACGTTCTCGCTTGGCGCCTGGAGTTCTACTGGTGAGCCTCCATGAGGTGCTTGGTAACACAGGGAGAGGAAGAACGGCTGGTGAAAGCAAGAATAGCATTTCACATTTTCTGAAGCAGTAACATAGCATTTGCGCTTTACAAAGTAGAGGATTGGAGACATCGTGGAGGAAAGAAATGCTACGGAGCCCTTTGGTTGCAATTCAAGGGGTTGTCGTCGTCGTTACCCTGATGACATTACCCTGCTTACCTTTCACTGCATGCATCTTGCCCTGTCATGTGCCGAGTTCTCACTGATTTCATGGTGTGACAATTTTTTACTGCTTCCTCAATCTTTCCAACGTTATAATTCCGAATATCGCTTACTTTCTCCTGCTTTATCAGCTTTGACAGTTTAGCGAATTCTATCCGATTTCTTTAGGTACACACTTCCATGCTTTGCCGTTTCGTCATTAGGTCGTTGTTGCTTGGGAGAGCTTATACCTACTGGTTGTATTGGCGCCCCTTGCCTCCCACTTCATTTTCTCCTTCTGAAATCAGCCTAGTTACAGTTTCAGCGAGTACCCAAAGGGTACTGGGTGGTGAAGTTATAATTTTAGTTGCATCTGACTTTAGGCTTGAGAAACCAGCGTTCATACCAACTTGATTCTTCTATTGAACCGTTTCCCTGACTTCGCTTTCGTGATTGACTTCCACTTGACTTCGACCACACTTCCTCCCGCCTTCGCTTTGAACGCAGTAAGCATTTCGATTCATTAAGAAAGGAGAGAACTTGGAGGGAGCTTTACTCTTTCAAGTGGGAATAGCATTCTTAGCCTACTTCAATCACTTTGGTTCTTTCTACGTAGCCTCCTTACACCGCTTTCTTAATGAAAACAAACAAACAAACAAACAAATAATCCTTTAAAATTTATTCAGTGATTAGCGGAATCAAAACGGCGTTACACAGACTTTGCAAGAACAGCAGCCTCACGCTTCAGTGCTGCCCCCAAAACAAACTCGGGCAGCGAGGGATGAATTCTCAGCCTTAGGAAGCACCGGCGTGCCAAGCGTTCGTTGCACCAGTTGTCGTTTCGGAATAGCACGTGGTGAGCGCGGCCGTGGACGATACTAATATTTACCGGCACACGATCGTTTCTTACGGCTTCAATTTTATCTCTCCTAAGTATTTACTTTTTCCATGATTTTAATTCTAGCTGTGAAGCAAGAAGGCGGCGTACTATGTTTCTGTTCAAAGCTCTGTCCCGTCCTGCCCTGTCCGCGAATGATTAAGCTTGTGCGAAAAATAAGGTATCAAATGAACTGCCACGCCAAGAAAAGATAGGGTCGAAATTTTGGCTTAATAGATCAAACACTAAGTAGGGATAATA
>NC_091821.1:342557891-342625391 GCF_038994185.2 Dermacentor albipictus
TCGGTATCCGGCGAGCTGTTTACGTTATTTTACCCATTAAGAAATCGTGTCCTCAAGTTGGATGCCGTTTTTCTTTTTCGAAGTTTAGCGGTATACTGCTCGGTATGAGTAGCTTCGCAGGATCATGAACCTATAAACTAGCTCTTTGGAACAAAATTTGCTGTCTACCTTCTGTTATGATCTTTATCACTCTCTCCCTCCTTTTCTCTTTCTGTTCTACTTTTCTCTTACCCCCGGTGTTGGATAGCAAACAAGATGCTCGTCTGGTCGCCCTCCCTGCCGTGTCTCTCCATGAGCCAACCAAATGAGAGAGATGAGAAAGAAAAAGCAGGGAGCTTAAGTAGAGAAAGGTTCAGTTTGTTCAATATATAACCACGTTTAAAATGCGAGCAGCTTAGTAGTGCTACGATCGGCCTGCAGGGGTACTGCTCTGCAAAGCTATTTCAGCCCGACTACAGGAGAAAGGCAGCTTTTGAATTTAGAGGCGAAGACATTGGGCAACCGGCAGTCGCGCTGCGGGGGTGCAGCTCGGGGAACCAACGCGCCTTTCAAAACTCAAGATAATGGACAACGGGCGGGTCAACTTCGATGACTGGTCGAACGGTTCTCTCACCTAGGGAACTAGGGACCAATGGAGCGTTTATAAGCGGCTGTTGTCGGCTGCTAGTGCGTGCTCGTCTGCGTGCTCGTCAGTGCTCGTCAAGATGCTAGAGTGTGCTCGTGAGCTGTGTGCTCGTTTGCTGTATGCTTCGTCTTGCGTGCTTCATTTGGGAGCCACGCTCGACTGTCGATGTATCTCTTGTTTAAAATGTAATTACTGTAAATAAAGCCTGTTCGCCTAGTTCCTCCCAAGTTCCTCTCTACGACCTCCAACCCCGACAAATGGTGGCAGCGGCGAGATCGTCCTCCAAATCCTACAGTGGAAAATAACGCTTGTCCTGTTCGTATCCATCATCCATGTCTTCTTTTCTCAAGGTGATCTGGCATTAGCCTGCCTGTCGCGGTTTTCTGAACGCACAGTAGCACGTTAGTGAAAATAAGCGCGTTTTACAGCGAAGCTGTATGTGGCTATAGGGCATTTCCGTCGTCTGTCGACCACGAACACCCGCGAATTAGCGCGTTGGCGCCCCTCGGCGAAACCGCGCGAACGCACTCGTACCACTGCTCACGCGTTCGTCGTCATCGTCGTCTCCTTCCACAGCTGGCTCCGTTGCCGCTCATTGCTTAAAGGGCCACCAAAGGCAAATACATTATAAGTCGACGTGGACTGTTTAAATACCATTCCAGAAACCTCGCAACGCTTGTCTCGTGCCAAGGAAATGCTTATTTTACGAGAAAATTACATCTGAAGGGTCCGAATACCCTTTCCGTCGTTCAAATGTCCTGCCACCCAACTGGGTGACTGCATATGCCATCGCCACCCTTCGCTGCTGATCGCCACCCTTCGCTGCTGTCGGTGAGTAAAACGGCACCTGACGGACCGCGGTATCGCGCCAAGAGGGTGGTGGATGCGCCACTGCAGCTGCTTTTTTTGGTCGTGGCGTAGGCCATTCGGGCATCCCGCTACATCACACAGAAGTTGAATTCTCTGCTACTTGTAGTTTGTGCGAGTTTCACGAGCCAGCAAAACCAGCTCAGCACGACGCTGTAACGAAAAAAACTGAAACGCAAAGGCGTGGGCAGCGCGGAGTCGATCGAAAACGAAAGCTTCAGTTCGCCCGCGTCGTTGTCAGGGCAATTTCAATGAGTTCTTTTTTTCTAGCAATGAAATAGAGCTGGACAAGTAGCATTTTATTTCGTCTTATATTGCAACACAAGCATGCTATTGCAATGCGTGGTTGAGTACCAGTGACAGAATTTAGCTGAAGAGTGCGTTCGTCATCGGGCAAGTACTTGAATGTCCCAAGGCAGTCTGTAATCATGTCCTGCATTTACCTCAATTTCTCGATTATTAAGGCTCCGTTCGCAATAATATTGACACGTGTACTTGTTTATCTTTCGCGGGTGAGCGCTTTTCACCGTCTAACAAATGTTATCGCTCAGCGCGGGACGCGCCCGCATGTATCGGAAGTTTCTCGAATGTTATTGATAGTCCTGCTTCCACCGAAGCTTATGTAATCTCATTGCATGCGCGACGCGAATTGTGCAGAAGTTTCTGGAAGACATGCGGGCACTCTGGAGTTTTCGATGACTCGTGTATAAAAGGCGACGTGCTTGACCGGTAGATGAAATTTTCGAAGATCGCCGACTGTGTTATCCGCTGTCGTTGTTCACTCTAAGAAAAGTTTACACCATTTGAGTAGTATCTTGCCGCACAAGAATAAACGTCATCTGTTTTGTCCGCATTTCCTTTCTTTAACGCTTCGAGCCCTGTATTTCCCAAGAACGAACGGCATGCGCGTTATCAGCATGACATAGCGCTGCCGGCAGGAAAATAGAGAGCGCGGCGTTTTCAAGAAAGGAAACGCAAGCAAGGCAGATGCCGATTATTGTTGTGTAGCAGATATACACCCCAAAGGGTGTACACTTTTTTATAGTGTTTCTTGAGTGTAGTCTGCACTCTCAGACAAAGGTACACCCTTTGGGGTGTATATACGCCACACAACGATAATCGACATCTGCCTTGCTTGCGTTTCCTTTCTTGAAAACGCCGCACCCGGTATTTTCCTGTCAGGAATGCTATGTCATGCTGATAACGCGCATGCCGTTCGTTACTGGGAAGTACCGGGCTCGCAGCATTAAAGAAAGGAAATGCGGACAAGACAGATGACGTTTATCGTTGCGTGGCAAGATACAACCCAAAGGGTGTAATTTTGCTTTACACTCTTAGGAAAATTTACACCCTTTGGGGCTTATCTCGTCCCACAACGATAATCGTCATCCGTCTTGCCCGCGTTTCCTTTCTCTAACGCGGCGAGCCCGGTACTTCCCAGTCACGAACGGCATGCGCGTTATCAG
Source organism: Dermacentor albipictus (assembly GCF_038994185.2). Lineage (NCBI taxonomy): Eukaryota > Metazoa > Arthropoda > Arachnida > Ixodida > Ixodidae > Dermacentor > Dermacentor albipictus. Next base: position 342,560,850 of record NC_091821.1, read on the forward strand.
TGTGACGCAGCATCCTCGACAGGAAAGTAGCGAGCGCCGACGTTTCAGGAAAGGAAACGCAAGCAAGGCAGATGACGATTACTGTTGTGGGACAAATTTACACCCCAAAGGGTGCAACAGTTTTAATTAGGAGTGTACTGTGTGTTCTTGAGGGCACAGGTTCGGCCAATAAAAGGCTAGTTTCGTCACTCACAGTTTTGCTGCTTTCTTCACTGTCACTGCTACGTGACAATATTGACGCCTTAGCGATTCTCAAGCGCTAATCTATCACCTTAACTTGACTTAATATTTGCCTTTAGCGGTCCCTTTAAGGGGGTACGAGCCGTTCATTGACAAGATGAAACTATCGTCGTAATCGTTTTCGTTATCCCTGCCATCAAACATCACCATCAGCAATGGCTCGAGCATCGTCGTCTTCTTCCACAGCCGACTCGTGTGCGCCCCTCGGCGCAGCCGCTTGAACGCGCCCGTGCCTAAGCTCGCGCGTTCGACGCCGATTCGCGAGCTGGCGGAGTTTCCATACACGCGAGGAACGACGTAGCCGACGCCGTCGGGCCGTACGACGTTTCGTCCACCACCGAAGAACCAGAAAGCTCGGCGTTTTTTGCCGACGTGTGTGCCGTGAAGACCGCCGACGGGACGGTCGTTGCCATCGTGTATACGTTCGACTGGCCTCTTCCAAGCGCGACGTAGAGGATTTTATGAACGACCACATTCGGCCGATGACGGTCAAACTCCAGTCCTCGTCGCTGGCGCCTTCGACGTGGACGTGTCGCGGCCAGATGGCAGTTAGCTGCACCTCGTTTATGCTCGAACGGTTCGGGCTACAAGTGCTACACCGATCTCAAGGGGCCAACGACCACGAGGCGCTCGTGTTTGGACTTAAACCTTGCCAAAGGCCGGTCCATCGTTGTCACCGAACCCTTGGCTGTCTACCATAGTGACTACAGATGTATAGGAACCTGCGTGAAATAATAAACGACACCAAATATATATATATTTCTGTGTTGTACATCACACCATCTTTACAGCTTCGCTGGTCATTCACCTTCACAGAGCGGAATGGCTGCCGCATTCTTTCAATGCTCGCAGCAGCTGAACGATGAGAAACGATAACGTGGAGCCCCACATGTGACATCGACGAAGGGAAATGAAGAGTATATATCAAACCTGTGGGACGGGGAGGGTGTGGTTGTAGTAGTCTTCTTCGCCGTTGTAGAAGCCGTAAAAGGTGTCGTATCCGCGAGAAGTGGGCGCGTACTGTTCCGTGTAATAGCCAAGGTGCCACTGCAGAACAAAAGCAGCGCGTGCTTTGAGTTTTCTCAGTTTAGAAAAAAAAAAATTGTCGTTACGAATACAGGGAAGTCGCTAAGGGCGTTAGAGTCAATGACAGTCAAGGCATGCAGCGGCAAGTGGCCCTCAAACTGAACATGTGTATATTGCAAGTTTAAACAGCGTAAAAAGACGAGGACACGAAATACACACTTAATGCGACCCCCCCCCCCCCTCCTTTATTTTTATTATCCTCTTCTTCATTGCTAACGTGCCGCTTGCTATGGAATCTGGCAAAAGCATGCAGAGAAAAGCGCTCGATTAAAGTGTGAGCAAAGGAAGCGACTGCATCGAATACAGTATAAAGAAAAGAAAAAAAAACTAATTGAAATGAAACGTTGCAGAGATAGGGAGGGTGTTTTAAGCTTGATGGAAACGCGAAACTCTATAGGTCTCGGTTAAATGTGCGAGTCACAAGTCATTAGCAAAGTATTACCAAGAAAAAAAAATACGAAGTGGGAACAAAATTTTGATGGAATAGAGTGGGAACTTTTCTCAATGTACACGATAAGTTACAACGATGTAGGGCACGTAATTGCGATAATCGCGAGAGTTGTACGAGTTGCATTAACGCGGAGGCCCCGCAGGACACACGCAGGGACTAAAACGACGGCTGCATGATTAAAAGTTCGACTAAAGTGAAACATTGCAAGAACGTGTGTACAATTCAAGCGCGTGTGACAGTAAGGAAATGCGTAGGAAATTAATGAAGTTCTACGGGACACGCTAACACGCTTTTACACAGTTATGAAATTAATTAACAAACTGTCGCTGCATTCATTGAAACTAAAGTTTCACGCTGATTCTTTGCACATGCATGGCTGAATTTCTAGAAGAGCCCATGCGGGCATAGAAAAATAGTTTACAAAATCGCAAATATTTAATTAGGTGCATTAATTTAGAGCGGGGCGCTCACGGCGGCGGAAGAGATCCGCGAGCGGCGAGCGTGTCGCAGGAAATGAATTAACAGTGTCCCGTGCGCGCACTGTATCATGTCGGAATGATACTAATTAGCAAGGAATATCATAAGAAGCCAACAAACACTGACACCAAGGACAACACAGGGGAAATTACTTGTGCTTAATAAATGGAATGAAGAAACGATAGATTAATGGAAATTAAAATAGATGAAAAAAACAACTTGCCGCGGGTGGGCACCGAACCCACAACCTCCGCATTTCGCCTGCGATGCTCTACCAATAGAGCTACCGCGGCGCTGTTTCCCCACCCACTTTCTTGAGTATTTATGTGTACTAGTAGAACCCTGGGAGTGTTAGCCAGCGCTACCACTCACAGACCTTGGCGGCGGACGTGGAACGTCCTTGTTGCCGCAGGCGTCACGAGAACGTGATCTTTCGAGAACGTGAACGTGAGCGCCAAGAACGTGAACCACAGCCTTCGCGAAATGTGAAGGTTGTGGGTTCGGTTCCCACCTGCGGGAAGTCGTTTTTTCATCCACTTTAATTTCCATTAATCTATCGTTTCTTCATTCCATTTATTAAGCACAAGTAACTTCCCCTATGTTGTCCTTGGTGTCAGTGTTTGTTGGCTTCTTATGATATGACTAATGAAAATCAGGCGCCTCGGTTAACCCCCTTTCTTCTCGTTAATTAGCAAGGAAGTGCGACAGCTCTGCAGGTCCTTGATTTGTGATTTATCAGTCTGATAGAGCTTCTGATATGTTTATTTTTTTTTCAGAAACCAAACGAGCAACTTGTTATTGCAATTTGGTTAAATGAGAGCTTATGCCGTTTGAAGATAACAGTCAGAGAAAAAAGGATAGGATAGGATATGATAGGAATAAACTTTATTTGTCCAACGGTTATCGCTGTGGGTGCCCGGGGCTAGGCTGCCAGGGGTCCATCGCCCGAGGAAAATCTTTCGGGATGCTCGGTAATGGCGCTGATAAAACTAGGGCATTGGCCTAAAACAATGTGACGGCTGTGTTTCTCGCTCACCAATGATTTAATCAAATAACGTGACTATGGCCAACAGTGGGGCGTCCCCCACATCTCCCCCCCCCCCAAAAAAAAGAAGAAAACACAAAAATGAGAATATTGCGCTTTGTTGACGATGCTTTAGTATTCCATCCAGTTTACCCTTGTGACATGGAGTTCACCTCAAAGGCAATTAGAGATGCCTCAGTGAGATAACGAGGTATATTGTATTAACAATGGAGGAGCCCATCAATGACCGTTCAAGGTTTGTAGACACTGAAATTGTTTTTAAGCCTCGTCACGTGTGCTGGAACTACTCGCCTCACTCAAAGGAAGGGCTTCTCCCGCTTTTGTCCGCACTCTCCAAACTCGTGAAAAGAGCCATCGCTAAGGCATGTTCGCGAGCTGCTCTCACGCGTACGTGCGAGCACTCTATTGAATAGAGCTTTTCATCACAAGTTAACCGACTAACATCAGCAGGCTACCCGACCATCGTGTTGTGCAGCGTTGCTGGTGACCTGGTAAAAGAGTTAAAGAACGCCGGAAAACAAGCTATGCAGTCACAGCCTTAGAAATCTAGGCTTGCTGTCATTCCATATGTACACCGTGTTTCCCATAACATTACGAAAATTGCGGCTAAGGCAGGAGTGAGGGTCGTGTCCAATGCCCCTAATAAACTGAGCGGGTTGTGAAAAATAGTCAACAGGGTGGATACTGTCACGCGAAAAAAACTGCTATAAGAATCATGTTCGCGGGTTCATTGACTGTACAGCGCAGGTCGTCTATAGAATCCCGCTCGATTGTAAACGTTGCTATATCGGGTGAACGGGCAGTTGCGTTAATGATCGCCTGCGCGAGCATGCCGCTTCACTAAAAGGGAACCTGTAGAGTCATCTGGCTGCCCGCTGTAACACGTGCGGTTGCACCCCGATCTTTAAGAAGTGCCAACTAATTGAAAGATATAGGGAACAACGCGCGCGGGAAATATTTGAGGCCTTTTACATATTCACAAGTGGCGACGCATGCGTCAGTTCTGCGTCCCTCATGCTATCAACAAAGGAACTGGATTATCTCCGTGGCTAACGCTTATCCTTCTTTCTTTTATGTCACCTTCAATGATGTCTTTATATGCTGCTTCTGCAAATAAAGCATTTGGTTGCTAGTCAGCGCTGTCTCCTGTGCTCTTTACTTTCTCGTCCTGTGTCGCACTGTTTCTGTTTTATTCCAATGATGAACCAACCAGCCCCTTTGAACACACCATTATCTTAGGTTTATATTAAATTTTAATGCTCTACTGACACATGTATGTGTCATATAAGTTTGAACTTATATGTTGTAAAGTAGCTACGCAGTATGTTATGTATGTGTAGTTGTGTTTCGGCCACTTGTCTGCGAAACTGAACTTTTGTATACTCTCCGACAATCAAAAGTAGTTGCATTACTTAAGCAACTATGTACGTGTATTTTCTGTGGGCTCTTGAACTCGTTTATAGAAATTTGTGTTTATGTTGTTTCACTGTATTCAGTTTTTTGGACACATATTGTGATAACGTTGTTAGCCGGTGTCACATGAAGGCGACAACTTCTATCACATCGTGTTGTTTAAAAAAAAATCATGATCAATAACGAAGCGTTCCTGGGTGTCTCTGGCATGCAAATGTTTTTTCATGTAACCTTCCTCGTATTGCATAGAACTTCTAAATTCCAGCACAAGACTCCCGTGCTGGGTTACAATAAGACCGTTGATCCAAAGCAGTGGTCCTGCGAGAGCTTTCGTAATACCGGTGTGTTTCTCTTCGTATGTTCTTCGTATATAATTTGCAACAGATATCAAGTAAAACCGATTTGTTATATTACAGTCCTCTCGCTCCGTATACGGCCAAAAGCGCATCTCAATTTCTCTTACTGTAGTCTTCAAAGCTAGATATAGGTGTTAACAGTATACTGCATGAGCTCATAAGCTTGTGAAGAGTAAAATTATGTTTAAGGTAAGTCTGTGTTTTCTTTTTAAACCATTAATCCGTGTTCGCTTACCTTTCCGATCATGTGCGTTTGGTAATTGAGGTCCTTCAAGTACTGAGGCATCAGCTTGAAGTTGAGTGGCAAGCCCCACGGCTCGCCTGTGCCTATGACTGAACTCTCCATACCTGCAAACCAAGTCGAGTTCAAGAAAATGCCCCGTCTGCCGAACTGTTTTAGATGTGAATGTAAATATCCTGACGCATCGCATCTAAATGGACATGCTGTCCGATAAGTGAAGCAACACCACGCGTGCTTTTCCAAATCTTCTAGCTTTTACGCCGAGTTTTTACGAATGCCAATCTCTGGGATGATCTGTGCATGAATAATTCGGTCAGGCGCATCAAACAAGGGTGCACAACGCGATGCGCTAATTATATAGCATTGTGTCCTTAGTGCCTCTAGTTCTTTTTCTGCATATTTATGCACTAGTTATGATGTTCCATTACAGACGGGGCAACTTTCAGTTTTTTTTTTTTGTTGCCAATCAACGGCCTTTACGTACTAAAGGAGCTTGGCCAAGAAACAGGTAGTAAGAGAAAGAAAAACAAAGGACAAAAATATATGCATCCTACAAAGTTAAAGTAAAGGTATACATAGTTGGTGCGGAAAGAAAATGCCGAAGGCATTAGGAGAACTTAAAAAAAAATAAGAAAGGAAAATCTTGCAAGAAAGAGCCAATGCAAACTTTCGTAAGTTTGCACTGCCTCGCACACGCACAGTGACGTTCATGCACACGTTCTGCCTACCGATGTGTATGGGGTAGAAGCCCGACATTAGAGCTGCTCTAGACGGGGTGCACAAGGGCTGCACGTAATAGTTGTTCAAGATGATCCCGTCGGCCGCCAGGACGTCCAAGTTTGGAGTGGGGATTTGCGGCGAGCCGTGGAAGCTCACGTCGTCCCAGCCCTGGGTGAGCAAAGGCGCGTGGTCGCCGGCAGTTCTTCACTGGTGCTGCGGAAACTGAGCTAACTGTACAGGACGAAGAGAGCGGAGCGTAGGCACGCGGTGTTTAATGACTCTAGGCGAAAGGTACGATTACCGCTAGCCGCGTGGCACCGTTCTTTCAAGGCAAGTGGAACAACGTGAGTTTTAAGAAATGTCGTCGCTTAGAAGCGTGCGCACTTACCGAGTTTGCGAGTAACAAAAAAAAAAAATGTTTTCCCTTGCTCATTGAGGGCACTCAAAGTCTGGAAATTATAATTTTAGGCAGCAACCCGCGTACGGGGCAGTGGAGCTGCGCCTTTGATAATGAGAAAACAGTTTGGACAAGCACGTGCAACCGTGCCTAATGAACACGCGAATTGAAAACTGTGTGGTGGTGCTCATTAATTCTTCACCAGTCCAGTCTAGCGTTAGTCCAAATAAAAGGACAAATGAAGGGAGATTATGCATTTTGCGTACCTAATACATTGCTTGAGGCCTTTTGTTTATCTTCAGAGAAGCTTGCACTCTTCTATCGGTTTTGTAAGAGGAGTGGACCGCGGCTGTTAGTTCAATGAATTAGTCCTGTACACCTTAATATTCAAACTGAAGTATATCTCTTCGCCCTTTTGAATTGGAGAAGCCCTGTCAACAAGATCCATACGTACGAACCAGATCATCAGCCAGAATGAATATAATGTTCGGTGGCATTTTGGAAGCTTTCGATAGCCATGGCAGCAGAACAATGGAAAGCAGAGATGAGGTAACAGTCGGCACCTGTAGAAAAGAACGAGAGATGACATTGATACTTTTCAAGCAGACTTGTCTCTGCAAGACTTGCTGGCTGTCCCATTGCTAGGCACAGTTACAGCGTTTACAGGCCTGACTGATGAAATACCCACTAGACAGCTTGCTTATTTTCTTTTCTAAAACGTGCACTGATAATATATACATTTCGCGCGTGAACCCAAGCAATGCTTTCGTTGGGGGCGTACTGTATACTGATGTGATTAAGCGCGAACCCCCCCCCCCCCCCCCTTCCCCCCTAATAGCACACATAAGTAAGAGATTAACCAGCCAGCTCGTCATAATTTTGAGGGAAGTGGCCCTGTACTGGCACGTTTGATTTGCGTAGTATTTACGGTACAGACAGTTAACATAGGATGCGTTGTCGAGAAGGGCAGTGTCGTCACAGTGCGCTGTGCTAAGACCTTTAAGTCACGCTTACGCCACTATGCTTTTGAGAAATATAGCCGTGTGTTAGTTACTTCTCAAAATGGTTCGACTTGAAACACAGTGATGAAACGAACCTCTGTTGTCATCTCTGCTGTGTTTAGACTGGGGCTTTCTTCGCCGGTGTAACGCTGTGGATGTCGTGCCGAGCACTGACGTACACTGAGTTAAGTAACGGCAAGCCCTTACTGGAATGAAGTATGCACACCAAAGCGCGCGCCGGTGACAGATGCGCGGAAATGTGTCGCCCGAAGCGCACGGTCGCGCATAGGCAAGTGGCCAGTCTGTGCATGCAAGACGCATCTACGCAGGTGACATAGTGACCCTTTCCGATAGCATGGCAAATAAGGTCAACACTATCTTTCTGGGATTCGGTCAGCATATATAGGTCGTGCAAGGCTGCGCGGGTATCGTATCGATTCGGTTCTTTTCGTTGGCCGTTGTTTCTACTGAATGCGCGCGTAGCTTGATCTTACGTGTTTTCAGCTGTTATGTAATGGAGGGCAATGTAGCGTCTGTCAGCCTCAATTCCTACATTTAAGCATGGAAAGAAAAAAATGAAGGAAGGAAGGAAGGAAGGAAGGAAGGAAGGAAGGAAGTAAATGGCATACGCTCAGCAGGGCGGAGCGGAATATTGGCGTTCGCTTTCGAACATTACTCTGCTGAAGAGCTTAACACGTATCTTGGTGAGCTGAGGGTGGGGTACGAGCATGGCTGCGGTGGCCGATATTGGGTGCGAGCGAAACCTCAAATTTCTTTCATTGTTTCACGTATATCGTTGTGGTATAAACTTAGCTATACTGAATTGGGGGGTGGCTGTAATGCAATAATTTGGCACTGCCGTATTCTGCGCATGTAAATGCGGAAAGATCCCTACCGGCACTAGGTGTGCCGTGAACAGTAGCCTCGCGGAATCAATTGACGTCGCCACTGGCAAGGACCCTTGACCGATGTACTTTCGTAAGACGGTAATCAAGCCACATCTTAAATAATTGAAATTCGCATACAAAATTCAAATCGATGCAGCTATAATGGAAGATTGCGCTGGAGCCAAGAGCCATGTTTATGTGCTTTAATGAAACGTTTGCGGGTGATACCTCGTGCTTTGCACTCAACAACAAATGTTATATTTGCATAAAATCTATCAAGAAAAATGCTTGTTGATCTTTGAATATTACTGCCCGCGTTTGTTGGCCCACCATAGCACTTCAGCTTGCATCAGGGCTAGGAGGAAAATTACCTGCTGAAATTTTCACTAACGAGGTTGCTTTCGAGGCAGAAAGTCAGCTGGCTGGTCGAACGAAAATATTGGCAAGAAATATGAGTTCAGCGCTGATGAGATTGTGTCCTAAATGTGGCAGAAGTTTAAGTAGATGGTATTACTCTTGAAATTTAATAATTTCATTATGTTAATATTAAGGAATGGATTATTTCATATTCATATCGCTAGGCACAAGCAGATATGACAGCATGGTGGGACGGTAAATGAAGATGCCTTCAAAGGGTCAGACAGCGGTAGACATTTACTACTTCGAAGATTAAGACCTGCTACTTTAATTCCTGCAACGAATGCCGACGGTAGATTTGGATGCCTTTTCTCATTCGTGCTATGCCGTAAGAAGGCCTATCTTCTTGGTGTCGCAAATATGACTCACAATGATACTGGCGGCATTCATATACGCAGAGAAAGAAACACTTTGATTTTCATGCACTTTTATCTTTTCACAGGTGGCGCGAACTAGCGTAGTTTGCAGCTTCGGCCGGTGCTACTGTGATAATAATGCGCAGCGCGTTATGCCTAGAGCACCAAAAGTCTGGCGGTGAAGCGAAAGCTAAAATAAATAAAAAAATTCTTGCGTGTTTAAAAGTAATGCCCATTTTCGTTTGCTTTCATTTGCAGACACATTTCTAAATGCCTAGAGTATCGACGAGGATATCGTATGCTGCGAAAGCACATAAATCATCCTCCATGGCAGAAAAGACGTATTCAGTGTCGTTGTAAGCTTCTAGTCTAGAAAAAAGGTTTGTAACTTATTGAAGTCAAAATTTCTTACACTTCTGTGAGCCTGTACACCCAAGACGAAAACGCAATCCCCAAAGTAAACAAGATCAAAATCCTCGGAATGATCATTGAGGCCAACGGAGCTAACGGCGAAACCGTGAGGAAGATCGAAGGCAAAGTCACCAGCGCCACGAGACTCATAAAGAGAATAATCAATAGACAAGCGGGCATGAAGGAAGAAAGCGTCATTCGACTGATCCACTCATTCGTCGTCAGCCACATCGCCTACGTAGCCACCTACCACAACTGGTACGTCGCGGAAAAGAACAAGATCAACACGCTCATAATGAAAACTTACAAGATAGCCCTGCGCTTCCCGGAATCGACGAGCACCGAGATCCTGGCTCAGCTGGGCATATACAACACCCCAGAAGAAACAGCCGAAGGACAACGCATCTCGCAGCTCGAACACCTGTCGACCTCCACGACGGGAAGGTCCATTATGAACACGTTCGCCATAACGTACCACAACCAGCACGGCCAGAAAATGCAAATCCCCAACAAAATCAGAGAGACCATTATGGTGGAAACCATCCCAAGAAACGTGCACCCCGATTACAACCGAGGTAGAAGAAAGGCAAGAGCCGAGGCTCTGCTCCGTTCTTTCGCTAGGGAGAGAAGCGCGCGCTTTGTCGACTCAGCCAAATATGCGAACGGCCAAAAATACACCGCCGTAGTCATTGACGCAGAGTCAAAAATCAGAACCACGTGCAGTGTATACACCAAACACTCGGAAATAGCGGAGGAAGTAGTGATTGCGCTGGCCCTCACAGAACAGGAATGCGAAGTCGTACTAAGTGACTCGCAAACGGCAGTAAAGAATTGTGCCAAAGGGCGAACTTCCAAGGAAGCCCTGTCCATTCTGGCCAAAGCGGGCAGACCCAAAACCGCGAGCTCGAGGATCATATGGTTCCCCGCGCACGTCACCATGGAAGGCGACGCGCTGCCGAATCTAAACGAGACGGCGCACCGGACGGCGCGAGACATGACCCGCCGCGCGGAATAGGGCAACGCCTCTCGCACGATAGCGAACGCTTCTCGAGCAGAACGGGCAGGCTCACCAGATACAACGACATAACCAGTGCATATTTGAACGCCAGAAGGATGTACCACCGCCGAGTCCCCAATTGAACAGGAGGCAGGCCGTCGCCTGGCGACAACTCCAGACGAACACCTTCCCTAATCCATTCCGTCTGAAACGTAAATTCCCAGATAAGCATCAGGACGACACGCGCAAATTGTGCCAGGAAGGACCAGCAACACTCAAACACACGCTGTGGGAGTGCAATGTAGTTATAGGAGGGATGGAAGTTACTCCGGAGACCCTGTCGTCGAGGTGGGCCGCCGCTCTGCGCAGCTCTGACCTCGGAATCCCGACGTGGGCCGTCCAGCAAGCCCGTGAGGCGGCGTTGAGGTAGGGCCTTGACGTTCCCCCGTGGAAGACCTGAGCCCGGGTTGCGTTAAACCTTGCCGGACGTACAAGAAAGTTGTATCCATCCATCCATCCATCCATCCATCCATCCATCCGTCCGTCCGTCCGTCCGTCCGTCCGTCCGTCCGTCCGTCCGTCCGTCCGTCCGTCCGTCCGTCCGTCCGTCCGTCCGTCCGTCCGTCCGTCCGTCCATCCATCCATCCATCCATCCATCCATCCATCCATCCATCCATCCATCCATCCATCCATCCATCCATCCATCCATCCATCCATCCATCCATCCATCCATCTGTGAGCCGATTACAAGGAACGCTGCTCATTTGTGTTTAGAGATGGGTCAGCCTCAGATGCGAGTTCGACGGCCGCATATTACGTGCTGGCGTATGAAATAAGAAAAATTGCTGACTCTTCCGTAATCGAAAGTAGATGTAAGCATTATATGGCAACCGACAAAGCAGATTGGTTGGAGATTATACTAGCCACAATCTCAATACGGGTGTAATGCATGTTCGCGACGGCACACCCCACCACACTGCACCGAACCACACCGCACCTCGCCATACTGTGCACTATTCCATATGGACGCTGCCCAGCTGGAAGAAGAAAAGCTGCTGAAGGCGGCACGACAGGCGGAAAGGTAGTGAGACAGAGCGCACTGCCCAGCGAGAAGAAGAAAAACGTGTTTTAAGGAGGCACTTTTCGACGGAGTGTGGCGCCATGTCTTGAGGCGACACAATACCTCCGCCGCGAAACTCACGGACCGTTGGCGTTCAAAAGAGCACAGGCAACCAAAAGGGCAGAAAGATGATCATTGAAGTGAATGGTGCCCTGTATCTGCCTTTTAAACGTCACTATTGAAAATGACAAATAAGTCTTCAGCGTACTAGAAGTTACAGCTTGAGTGATATTGTGAACAAGCATTAGGAAGAACTCGGAAGCAATATTTTTTGTAACTTGTTTGGGCACTAATTAGCGTACGTAATGTGGTCCTGTACAAAGGGTTGGGGGACAGAGGCTGCATTTTCTTAAGTTTTGACTGGTTGCCCGGATGACCTCGTTTTATTCTCGCAACCTGCCCGGATGTTCTTGTTTGAGTGTCCGAATAGCGGCTTTGGCTTCTGGCTCAAGGCCACTTGAAGGCCGCCGACAATGGGAGCTGAAAGCATTTCATGCTTGATAACATTGATCACCACGTCATATTCTGGTCGTCAGGTCCGTTTGCAGTGGATATGGAACCATATTGGAATAACGAAAAATGAGGTAACGGAGCAGAATGGCTGCTGCGTCACATAGTTTGAATAACCTTCCATAGCGTTTCCTGCAGCAGATGCCGCAGAAGCACTTCCTGGACTGATACGTAAATTATCTAAGGCCATGTGCTTTAAGGGATGGATGGATGGATGGATGAATAACTTTCTTGGACCTGGCCGTGGCCCGCTGCGCGGGCCACTCCCACGTCATGACAGAGAGGTCATGCCCCTCCGCCGTGTCGCGGGCCCGATGGACAGCCCAGAGCTGTGCTTCAAGATCTGAGCTGCGTAGAGCTTGGTCCCACTTTTCCTTGGTGGTCCTGGCCCCCGGGCGCCAGGGGAAAACCCCAGAGCATGTGAGCAAGGCTAGCTATATCTTTACAAAAGCAACACGCATTGGGAGGGTGCGAGTCCGGAAAGATTTTGTGCAGGAAGGCCGGGCATGGATAGGTGTCCGTCTGAAGCCGCCTGTACGTGACTTCATGTGCTTTATTGAATGCTTTGTGCGGTAGCGCCATGGTTCTCTTGACTAAATTATAGTGCTGGGTGAGATCGTTGTAAGTGACGAGGGGGTCGCGCTCGCTCTCCCATCCTACCAAGAGGGAGTCCGGGCTCGCACGGTTAGTTAGGTCTCGTGCGGCCTAGTCTGCCGTCTCGTTGATATTAGGGAGCGGACCCTCTAATGGTCCCATGTGTGCCGGCAACCAATTGATGTAGTGTGGGGTGAGGTGTTGAGTACCAAATATTCTGCCGATGGTCGGGGATATGCTCCCTGTTCCGAAGGACAGAATTGCCCTCTTGGAGTCGCAGTATACCAAGCTTTTATCGTCTTCTAGGAGTGCAAGGATGATGGCCACCTGCTCGGCCACCTTAGGGCTATCAGTGCGGACCATGCACGTTTGATGACCGTACCATTTTTGTTGACCACCGCTGCTATATAGGCTCGTCTGCCAGGATATTTGGCTGCGTCCGTAAAGCAGCATGCTTTTCCGGAGGCGACTGCCTGTGGAGGAGTGTTTTGGCTCGAGCAAGTCTCCTGTCGATGTCGTGCTCTGGGTTCATATTCCTGGGCAGAGGGGCTGCCCTGATCTTTTTTCTCTGGTCAGGTGTTAGCCCGTGGCTGTTACACTCGATCTCTCGAGGCGCGACGTCGATTTCTCGTACGATCCATCTGCCCACAGGTGTGCCGGACAACCTTGGTGATCTGTGCCCGTTCATGTGCCTCCGCAATCTCGCTCAGCGTGTTGTACATGCCTAATGCATCCAGTGCCTCCATGATAGTGTGCATGGGTAGATCCATGGCTCTCTAAGCGACCTTATGCAGGAACGTTTCAAGCTTGTCTCTCTCCACTTTGGTCCAATTGTGCATGGCCGCGATGTACACGAAGTGACTGATTACGAAGGCCTGCGCCAGTCTAAGCAAGTTTTCCTCCTTGAGCCCGTGATGCCGGTTGACCACTCGTCTTCAGTAGGCGTGTGACGTTCTCGGCCTTCGTGGTGAGTTTAGCGACTGCGATGGTGTTCGAGCCATGAACGGACGAAACCGTCTCCCATGTGCAATGTAGGGCCCCTTCATTACAATTATTCTCAAGCCTCAACATCCAACGGGCTTTATTGACACAGCCATACAACGTCTATATGTCGCGGTCAGCAACGCGCTTCACTTATTAATCACATACTCGAAAGGTCACCTGCAGATTGCACTCATTGTGACACCCCAGATGCTACTGTAGAGCATAGCCCCGTTTAATGTCCACAATTTGATTAGCATCCAGACAACCCCTGAAAAGCGAGTGCTAGTTTCGGTTTCAAGGAACATACGCGCTCCAAGCGGTTGCCGGACATCCTAACTTATTTTTCATTTCTATTTTTGTGTATGTTAAACTGGGCGAAGAACGGGAAGGGGCTGTGTTCGTGCGTCCGTCGAGCTTACCTCCGCTCACCCATGCCACTCGCTCACCGATATCACAAGTCACATCGTGCTTGGTCATCGGCTTCGGTTGTCATCTCAAGTATGAAGATGGGAAAGATAAGACAGAGAAGCTTGATCAGGCGTTCAACGAACGGAAGGAGCAGGAAACCAGGTCAGCCAAGCATTAGACGAAGATGGCTAATCGAGGCGTCACGTGGGCTGCGCGGCTCTGTGGTGTTCTAACAGCGGTAATTCCAGTTCTGCGAAGTTTTTCGGGTTTCCTAATGACAGCAGGGAAGCACAACTATTTCATTTTACTTTCTGAGCAGGTATTCCGTTTGCATGAGTAAACCAGCTCTGCGCAAGCCTGAGTGGACTGACATAGGAGCAGTGTCGCTCGACCCATTCGTCGCATAGAGTAACATAGTAAGCGACAAGAGTCGACACTCTAGCCGTTTCACGGCCGAGCTACGGAGCTTCGCCGATTCCTCTTGGTGGCCGAGCACATCAAGAAAAATGCGGCTGTGGCTGCGGCTGCGACTAGCAGCTTGACAGGCGGCACGACCACTGGGCACGACCAATGGCACGACCCAACACGATACGTTCATTTGAGGGATCGCCAGTCGTTTGTGCGCAGGCTTGAGTAAGAGTGGGTGCGAGAGAGAAAATTTGGGGGCTTTTTCTCCTTGAGTATATGGCTCTGCCTTGGTACTACGGAGGAGGTTTCTTAGCGCATGTTGTAGGCTGTTGTTCCTAGGTGTTCCGGCACTGCGGAGTGGGGTCGAGTTAGTTTACACTCCGACGCTGGCTGCCGGCGTGGTAAAATGGCGAAGCAGCAGGCACTGGCACCCGATTTGGCGACCGCTGTGTCGGACAGACTGTCTCGCACCTGCTGCGTTCGTTCTAAGTCTGTCGTGGTGGATCATAGCTTTCTCGCGCCTTACAGCCTATGTACCTTGTAAATAACATGTTTCTGTGGGAGCAGTAACGACCGTGGTAGACCCCGGGCCGCATAGATTGAAAATCTAGAAGGCAGAGCGCCTTAGCAATTGCGGTTGAACGCAAGTGGCCGGAAGGCCGCCGGTGACGATGGGTGACTCAGCACACCAGCGCCGCAGGCGCGAGAAAGGCTGTCCGAGGTACCTTCAGAGGCAAAGTTCTGAGCGTCACAAGTTGGCGGCTGAACGTATTTATATTTATTCAATCGTGTTTTTTTACTAATTGTAACAATGTGTCATTATCTCGCATTATTGGTGGCGCCTCCAGGACACCAAAGCGGCAACGGGGACAGCAAAGCTAGAACCCGAACTAGCTGGTCCGTGGGTTGGCGCTCGCCGAGGCCTGCGCGTGCCAGGGCTGTATCGCAGACAGCCAGTTTTTTTTTTAAAATCCGAACACCCCCTGGCACGCTTCGGCCTTCGCGGCCCCAACCCACGGGCCGCCCTGCTTGCAGCTTTGATCCCCCCGCTACCCCTTGTGTGCCCTGGAGATCCTGTGCCGCCTGCTTTATTATAAACTCAGGTGCTCTTCTAAGGCCTCCGCTTGCCGGTTACATGTACCCTCCTGGAGCAGTGTTTGTAAACAATGCAATCTATTGTCGCGACTAAAAAAGCGGCCCGCGACTTATACAACACCAGTCAGAACCTTTCCCCTTCAGACACAGTGATCACCAAATGGGGCGTCCGCGCCCACTACCTCACCACGCTGGCAGCCAGTGGCGGAGCGTAAACAATCTTGATCGCACTCCGCAACGCCGGCATGTCTAGGGGACAAGCGCATACAACACGCGCTAAGAAACCTGCTCCGTTGGTCCTAGGCAGAGTCATATATTTAAGGAGCAGAAGCCCCCAGATTTTTTCTCTCGCTCTCGCTCTTAATTGCGCCTGCGCACACACGACTGGCGATCCTTCAAATGAACGTCTCGTCGACCCAACATGTGCGAAGCCTAGTCAGACCGTGCCGCCGGGCTCTTTCTGTTAAGTGCACCTGAGCATCGTCATCGGGTTTTTCTGCCAGCGTCTGCTTCATCGCCCTTTCATGGTAAGGCCACAACAAATTCTTTTGCGCGTTGTTACGACTTATTCTCCTCGGATTTCGTTATGTCACTGTTAGCCGCATGAACGAGTGACGGCGGCCTTGCAGCCATGAACAGCTGCTGCCCATTTGCAACGCTGACTTTCGTTTCGCATTCTTCTTTTTTATGCGCAGCGATGAGCGGTGATGCTAGCGATAACAGCGACGCGGCAGCGTCCGAGCTGCGAGGCACGTTCGATACAATGATGAAGTTAGAAAATAAAATAAAATGGTTCGTTAAGAAACGCGGCCTATGAACACATGCCATTCGGGGCAGAGAGCTTTATGTTACGTGCAGCGACTGCTGAAAAAGTCCGGTGCTCTACTTTTGCCAAAGAAATGTAGCTATTTCCAAAGCGGTACATGTCCAATATCTGCAGTATGGCAATGATGCGCTCTCTCTCAACCTCTGTAGCAGGCTATGCGCACTTGAGCGTTGTTAGCTGTTCTACATCGGGCTCAATGATACGTGTTTTCATGTTTTATTGTGTACGGAGTCGTTACCGTAGAAAGTTCCTTGTTTCTTCTCATTTATAACAGTGCTTCCTTAACCATAAAAAATACGCATTACATGAAGGAACGCAGCATCTCCATTATAAAGCTTTTCAGGCTCCAGTATTGCTTATACGAAGGAACGTAGCGTCTACATTCAATAGCTTTGAAGCCGCCAGATTGCTTACCTTCTGTCTGTCATTCTACGTATTGCAGGAATCTCCACCATTTCCTCAAAATACACTGTACAACCAAAGGACATCATGCACACACGAGGGCAGAATTCCAAGTATCAGAAGACGATTGCAAGGCTTCGAATACAGCAGGTGAAGACCCCAACACAAAGTGCTTAATTGCAGCTGTTTAATGACGGACACACTGGCTTACAGTCATTCGAGAGGAGGATGTTGGTGCGTGCTCAATTATTTTTGCAGCCATTTTAATTCGGCACGCAACCATTCACATAATTTTGCTACCTTAATTACCCTCCTTCGCAGAAGTACAAGAAAAAAAAACGTCATATCTTTTCCTTCTAGAACAATCCCATTTTGAGCAAATTAATTTCTGGCGTGTATGTGCAGCTTTTTTTTATTATCCGGATAGTTGCAACACGTATTCTATGTGTTTTGCTTGTGCAAAGTTATTGCCATCACGCCAATGATTTCAGACTATTCTCCATTATACCTGTGTCACACGACCACTTTCGATCGCGATGAAGTCCGATCCGGATCGAAGTTCTCGACTGCTGTGGCTCCATCGCACAGCTTGCGCAATGGGACCAATCGCGACCGAGATATTCAAATCGGATTGGGTTTGACCGCGTACAAAAGTGCGCCGTGTGACACCCATATTGCGTTTCGCTGTTTCCTCCCGTTTTCATGTATCTGCCTCTTACAATCTTGCTGCAATAAATTGTTGTCCGCTATTTTCGTGTTCTTGACTGTGCAGCAAGTTTGTTTATATTTAAGGAACGTGGCACATTTATTTACGATACACCTTTTGGCGTGAGTTACTAGACGTACAATATCCTAAGCGATAAAGTTCTACTTCCTCAACAGTTGGAATGATTGTTGCGCTAAGTTACAGCTTGAAACATCAAACATGATTTTAAATGAAGCCAACATGAAGTGAAACACCCTTGTGCGCTCGTCGTCACAACATATGAACAGCGGCACAAGTGCCTGCATGAAATCACTCGATTTAAGAAATGTTATGGGTCCCCCAAAAATAAGAAAAAAAAAACGAAACTGAAATCAGGGCCTGCGAGATTCGGAGGCGTGCGCGACCATCTTGGAGGCTGGTGCGTTTCGCCGATTCCGCTGAGAGCCAAAGTCGCCCGCAGGCGTCTATGGGAGTGTCCATTCTTTACGTTTACTATTTTACTCTATCTTCGTCGTGACTGCAGCCCATCTGCTGTCGGTGACTTGTACTTAAGGGCTTGAAGAGGCTTGAGTGCCCATGTTTGTTAGGCTATACATTTTGCGCATTCTTTACTTTGTCGACACATACAGCCAACGCTAACGAAAAAAATAAAGACACAGCTGTGATGTTTTATCAAATTTCAAGAGCAATGACGGCAAAAGCTTGCACGCACGTAATTTCTTGTTGCGTTTTGATGCACGACTACAAAGATATCGCACGGAAGAAGGTTTAAGCTCTCTGTTTTATCTGAATTTTGGAGCGTAGACGGTACCATACGCTCAGTTACCTTGCTTTAGGCTCAGCTTCGGTTTGTTTTTGAGCACCTGTATTATACACGAGGCGCATTATTATTTGTTTTGCCAGCAAAATGTGTTTAATAGTACCAGTAATACAAGTATAGATTGCTTATTGATAATTAAGTACGAACTGGTAATCCTCCTTGCGATGAAGAGTGCTATTAAGTTTTTTTTAAGAATGGTTGGTTCCTTGCGTTTCTGTTGTGTCAAAATATTGTCCTAGTACTCGCCATGCTTTTCTATATATATGAGTATGACGAAAAGTATGACGACAGGCAGATTATATGCGTTTGTAAGCGCTATTGAAATATGCTCCCACACTCGGCATGTAGTTCAAGTAATTCGAGCAATTATAGGCTACTTCCTGTTCATGCAGATGCATGTAGCCAGTTTAAAATTCTGTGGGTCCTTACTTCTCATTCTGTCAATGAAGTACATGTATTGTACTTTACCTTCTTTCTATAAGCCACAATATGTGTTGCCGTGACAACATACGTGATAGTGTTATGAACTCATCAGTGACGTCAAGAAGGCATTGTTTTGTTTGTGAATTATTTCCATTTGGATATCCGGCAACCACCAGTGGTGGGAGCGGCACTGCCACCGCATTCGCCTTGGGACGGAGTGTCCCAAGGGAGGTATAGGGAGTTTCCGCACCCTGATCCGGAGACCATTCGTGGTCATCTGGGCGTCTCACGTAGACGTCTATTATTGGTGATGGAAGTGATTCGACCATGGTTCTGTCTCTATAAAAATGGTAGACAAGCCTAAAGTGATCTCGATCTGAACAGTGAGCTGATTTGTGAGTAGTGCTGCACAATCTACGGGATGTATTTTTATTCTGTCGTTACGACGTGGTGACCTTATCGTGCATATAACGAGATTTTTCTTGTTTAAACCAATTGTGATGGCTTTTAACTTTTTTTTTCACTGAGATCTATATTTTTCTTTCTTTAGTGATTCTGAGACAGGCAGGCTCTCAAAGTAGTCAAACTTCCCGATTTATTGGAGTTAATAAACAAGAATAGAGCTATTTATACAAGAGTTCCGGATTTTCACAAAGGTGTCCAGTTTTCGGTTTGAAGATGGTATTGCGCGTATATAAGCTAATCTAATTTTGTTTCCTGGTCACAGGGACGCAAATTCCTTAGCGCGTGTATATACAATACATTGTTTCCGTCCCAATATGTAAACTTCCATGTTGCAATACCAAATGAAGACTTGCCTATCCTAGTCAAGGCAGCCACTCCTGATGCTACCTAGAGAAAAGTAAAATAGGTACAAGCGCGCTTCGGCCTGGCCGTGCCCGTTACAAAATTAAATGTGCGCGGCAACTACATGAGGTTGAGGCGCTTGGAAGGACACCCACATGACAGGAAGTTGCCGGCGTGAGACAGCCAGACTCCTTTTTTATTGTGCTCACAAAGGTTTCGAGGAAATCTTGAAGAAGTAGGCTCACTTCCCAAGAGCACCATCCCCAAAGAAAGCCGAGCGCTAGGCCAGGGTATACGCTTGTGTCTATTTGAACCATTGGATGCCGGGTGGCGGTATATAGGGATCCACGGCCTCCTGCAGCCGAGGCGGGCGCTGTACCGATGTGGGCCATGGCTGAGTCCTAGGCGGCGTTGGTTTGACTTCCAAGAAAAGCGATACGCATTGAAGAAACGCTGGACGACTTTATTGGTGCGAGCCGGCCGACAATGCCTACACTGCTCTGACTGCACCGACAGTGCTTGTAGACCCTCTAGGGGATATAAAATAGAGCACGTTTTCCTCCTCAAACGTATGCAGTGTCATGTCGAATCTGACCAGCCAAATCTGCTATGGAAGTGTTCCAAATACACAATGAACAATCCCTATGTCTCTGACGTCTGCCACTCAAGAAGCCCATCACGTACTTTTAATGCGTTAGCATGAGGAATGTCAAAGTCGAAAGAATGGTGTATGTGTGTTAAGTGTCGGAAGCCAGTTACGTGGTAGAGGTAGAGTGGATTGGATAGCTTGGAAGATAGTGTATGTATGTATGTATGTATGTATGTATGTATGTATGTATGTATGTATGTATGTATGTATGTATGTATGTATGTATGTATGTATGTATGTATGTATGTATGTATGTATGTATGTATGTATGTATGTATGTATGTATGTATGTATGTATGTATGTATGTATGTATGTATGTATGTATGTATGTATGTATGTATGTATGTATGTATGTATGTATGTATGTATGTATGTATGTATGTATGTATGTATGTATGTATGTATGTATGTATGTATGTATGTATGTATGTATGTATGTATGTATGTATGTATGTATGTATGTATGTATGTATGTATGTATGTATGTATGTATGTATGTATGTATGTATGTATGTATGTATGTATGTATGTATGTATGTATGTATGTATGTATGTATGTATGTATGTATGTATGTATGTATGTATGTATGTATGTATGTATGTATGTATGTATGTATGTATGTATGTATGTATGTATGTATGTATGTATGTATGTATGTATGTATGTATGTATGTATGTATGTATGTATGTATGTATGTATGTATGTATGTATGTATGTATGTATGTATGTATGTATGTATGTATGTATGTATGTATGTAGCAGGTCACCGTCAGTGCAACTGCCGGGGACTTCTCGAAGACGCAGTGTGTGTTTTGAGTGAGCTCCTGGACAGCACTTTGCGATGGGGTGAACGCAGTTTAAATGATGGATCCAGGGCTTCAAAGAAGTGCAACGCAGTGCTAAATCATTTATCTGGCATTTAGCGCTACATTGCCGCTGAATAGTTTTCCCACCTCAGTCTAACGCGCAAATGTGCGCTATTTTTGGCCCCTTTTCACCTCTCTGTCTTTCTTGTTAGTAAAATCTCTCTCCCTGCAATGTTACTTTGAGGTAGCGCACTTCGCCGTCAGTGTCATTCGCAAGCTGTCAGACAGAAATATTTCTAGGCATTTGCTCTGGAATGCATTTGCCAGCGAATGTGTTAAAGGCACTCACACTTTGCTGCTATGAAGCGTGCAGCCTCGCTAGCAGTTCTTCAATATTAATCGCTTCGTTTCATTCGGATTTGTTGCTTCTCACGGGCGGTTCATTAAGCGCGACCATTGCTCTCTTGTCGATCGCTCCAATGGCCCGTGTGGATCGGACGCTGTACGCAATCCCCAGGCGTGTCTGTGAACACCTGTACACTTCATTAGCGTCCTGTCTGTCTCTATCCATTCAATGAAGTTGAGCAAGAACTGAGGCGCATCGATATGAGAGATGATCTTTTTGCTTGATGCCGTTTTTGTGTCCAGCGCTGTTAGTCATACGGATTTTGCCGCAAGTTATTTTTTTTATGGCATTTTTGTCTCGCGAGTGAGTAGTTCGGACACGCCACTCACCGCGAAGGGCACGGCGCCAGGAAGCGCACGTGTAAATTTTTCAGTTAGAAAATGCGGGAAGCTAAGATACAATATAAGTAAACTTATACTAACCCATAGAGTGCAGGCTACAAGTAGTTGAATTATAGAATACCTTTGCAGAAATAAATGTGAGCAACGCTTGAGCTGGCGATACTGCTCGGCAAAGTGAACTCGTCGAAATTGTAGCCTTGAGCTCATCGAATGTTCGATTTTAGCTTTAGGAACGCCAGTACAGCACTTCAACTGAAAAGGGAAAACATGGGGAAGGCGGGTGATGGTAGGCGGGAGTTCTCGTTTTGTCCATTGTCTTGAACGGAAAAAGGTTACATAAGCGCAGTTATTGGTGTATCCGTACTTTTCGGTTTCAAGCTAATCATCAGTTTAAAGAATTCGCTACAGATATGCTTTATTGCTGCATCATTGCATCTATGATTGCAGAAGGTGACTGTTTAGGGATGTGAGTGTCGAGCAAGTGTTTGAGGCTCCTTCACGCTAACAAAATCCAACGTTTGAAGAAGCACACAAATAAGGTGATGATTCATCTATCGTCCAACCATATAATAACTGGCTCACAGTCAGTCCGTCATCAATCAATCAATCAATCAATCAATCAATCAATCAATCAATCAATCAATCAATCAATCAATCAATCAATCAATCAATCAATCAATCAATCAATCAATCAATCAATCAATCAATCAATCAATCAATCAATCAATCAATCAATCAATCATAACATTATATTTAATGAAAACGCCATCTATACAGTACACGAAAGCACATACGCAAGCATTAAATGCTTAGTGTACACTGCATCACCTTTATTGCCTTCACGGCACTCGCTGCATTTCATAGCAGCAACTGCGAATATGTGCTGACGCTCATAGCCGGTTCGAAAGAGCACTGGCATGCAGATTCATGAATCGTGCCAAATTTTGTTCACTTTGGTTTATTTGCTTCTCTTTTTTAACTGACGAGTGGGGTTGAAGGATACATTGCAGGACGAGTGGAGTCTACAACAACAAAATTATATAACGTGATTCTCTGCTATATTGGCAAGGGCCTGTGTAGCCGACGATACTCCAGAGAACTAGGATGGCACCTATAGCTAGCAGCGCCTTTGTACATTTTATGCTTGAAAATTCAAACATATTCGTAGCCATTCACTACAACACTTTGGTTTAAGTGGCGATAATTCAAGGCAGCTTCTTCAAATTACCTTCGCAGTTTTTTTACGTTATGGCGTTGTGGCCAGGTTTTATACTCTGAGAATGTGTTCGTGAGTGACGTTTTACTTCTTCCTGCCGCGTAACTGGAAAGCATCGCTTAGATTAAGAAAGTTTGGCGTTCCTTTGAGACAGGCATCCAATGAAAGATACATTTCGCGTGACTTTTTCAGTAAACCAACTCTTTATTAATTTTTCTGGTCGGCATACATGAATTGGAGTACGAAGCAAGTTCTGAAGCCTGAGCATGGCTCTTGTGTTAAACACTGCAGTGCTACTCAAGCAGCACCACTTCACTACACGTATACAGTACGTAAACACACAAATGTAAAAAAAAAGGAAAGTTAGGCTTGATTTGCCTTGAGAAGCGCATGCAGATGGAAACAGAAGAAACTTCAATGACTGCGTGACATTCTTAACGAAGAAAACGAAAGCATAATTTCACAGATGTTGGTCCAAAAGTTTTGATGTGCGACTGCTGCACGTAATGCAACAAGAACTCACTTTTGTCGACAATCTTGAAACAAAGTTGAGAGCGACGTTAAGATCCCAACCAGCTGGTCTGCACCATCTTGTAAGAAATGTTACTGAACGTCTATGCGCTATACCTCGCGCAATCGACGGAAATCTCCGAGTTGTTCATGTAGACCATGTGCCGAAAAATGGCATATATCTCTCAGTCCTTTGCATGAGTTATGAGTTATGTTACGTTTGAGTTAGTAATGCTAAGGTTATGTTGTAGTTATGAGTTATGCCACATGTCAAGAGAAACGATTTGTGTTTAACAATAATAACTTGAACACAGCTTTCGAATTTTTGTTGTATGTTCCTATTCCCACAGGTGTTTTGTAGAAATAATGCAGCCGAAAAGTTTAGTTTTGTCCCGCCTAAAGAAGATCGATCGCAAATCAGTTCTTCTCTTGGCAAAAAAAGAAAAAGATCTAGCGAGCGAGATAAGACGTATTACACATGTTGGATCTGATAAAGGGTGTGCAGCATTGTTTTGCTTGTCACGTCTAAGGTTGTTGCAGAGAATCTGCTTACGAGTACCGCTATCAATTTAAGGTCGCGTCTTGCGTATTCCTTCCCACTGAATGACCTTGGGCCGACTCGAACAACGGCTCTGACGCCGCTAAAACGCGTTTGAAATGAACACACAGAGGATGGCAATGCCAGCTCGACCATGGCAGCTTCACCTATCAAAACGTCAACCCGGCTGATTTCGGAGGTACCTGAACACGATGCAACAAGGCTTTCACGGCCTGAATCGCAGCTATTGGCCTTAGGCCCCAGCTTTGGACTCTATTGGGCATGAACGCTCCGTGAAACTCAGCGCTCCAAGCATCAGTTTCTCTTGGAGAGAACGATGTCACGCTGAGCCGGTAGGAGGAAGAGCGACGAACCGATGCTTCTCATGTCCACACTTGAGGCGTTGTCGATGGCACTGCAGCTGACTCTCTGCATGAATCGGACGAGGATGTAGAATATGTCAACGTGTGCGAGCTTCTCCCCTGGACAAGCCCTTGCACCTAGGCCGAAACTTAGCAGCGGCCCGGCATCCTGACGCAGTCTTCCAGTGACGGGGTCCAGAAAGCGATCAGGCCGGAACTTTTCTGGTTTGTCCCAGAAGCGTGTGTCGTGATTCACTCCGTAGACGTTGAACAACACACCCGTGTCTTTAGGTATGGCTGCCGTGCCTGCGAAAATTGAGGAGCTTGCGCTTTACCACAGCAACTTAGGAATTTCATTTGAGTTTTGTGCGAGTTTCGTGGCTCATAATTCATAATTAAGTTCGCCGGCCTAGATTGTTATCTCCGGTTGCAAACATATCGTTATAACATACAAGCATTACAAAAGGCTGATTTTCTTAAGCATTCACAGCGTACTTCTTACTTTCCCTTATATGTAGTGGTAGGAGAGAGAGCCTCTTACAGTGAAGCTGCTAATGCGACTATAGAAGCACTGGAAAACTTTATATGCGTGTTTTCATGGTGTCCTGAGAGAAGTCGACAATTCATGTAGTGTAGACTCTCTTTCAATTGCCGTTTTTATTTTTGTCGTTGTTTTCATTATTTTAGGAATGGTGAAAAACTGTGAACTTGAATACCATTAATAATACCTGAGGCAACAATCTGCCCTTTTGCAATGCTTTTTGTGCCTGCTTTGCGGTTTATTTTGGGTACGCATTCTGTCTAGTGTTGATGTCTGTTGCGGCGAAAAGTGTATGATGAAACCTCCTCATTTTCTCTACTATACAGGGGTGTCCCAGCTAACTTTAGTCAGAGTTTAAAAATCTGCAAATGGCCACGTAGCTGGACGGAACGAAGGCAGTGTTGTTTGCCCGTCGCATGGAGATACTCAAACTATATTGTTCATTCCACCTAATTAGATACTTAGGGGTTAGTTGATTAACCAACTTCTCAAATATTTTAATTAGATGAAAAGTGTGAATGAGAAAATTGTAGAGCGACATGAAAAAGTCGCGATACAGCTTTCTGTTGCTCAATACATGCTACATGAAAGTGTTTTTCCGAGCGTGAAAGAAGCCCCAAAATGCACGCAAAATCAATGCGAGACTGGCCGCTCGAGGCACTTTGCGATGCGAAAAAAAGAAAAAAGAGAAATTAGTAGTGTCTCTATGCGAATTGTTTCAGCTCAAAATCTAACTTCAACGACTTCAGTGATTAGAGCCTCCTCTTCACTGCTGACCTTTAAGTCCCCAATCTAGAGCACTGCTTGGCTTTTTTTTTTATTGGCTATTGAATTGACGCCTCTAAAAGCTGCAAATAAATATACCGACACTGAAATTGGAGTATACGAGGGTGTTTTTGAACTCTTCTTCCATTAAAAGGCTGCCATCACGACCGCAAATCTAGTCCGAGCCATCTAGTCTAGCAGAGGAACGTAACATACGGTGACCCATTGGTGAAGGTCACTTCATAGAATGGTCTGCAGTGTGAATACGGCGTGCGATTGCTTCTTCTGTTGCTTTTTAACGCTATCTTTTTGATCAAGTTAACGTTGCCGCAATGTTTTGCTTACCGACTGTTGTATCTGTACTTGTCTTGTGGGGCATGCCAATCGGTGCAAAAGGATGACACCGAAACGTCTCCATCATGCAAGCCATTGTAAAAGGCAGTCTTTCTCGATCTTCGTACGCAGGTGAACTGGTTCCTATACGAATACGAGAAAATAAATTCGAGGTAGGCAAAGTCAGCTTCCGGTAAAAGGGCGTTGGCAACAGCATGTCTAAGGTCATGCAGAACGCAGTAAAATAACGAGTGTCTTGTATCAGAAGTACGGGGAGGCCGGATGAGTGGTCAGTCGTATTTAAGTTGATGCTCTTCTTTCCAAGGAATGATAATTGAAGAAATGCGAATAAAACAAAAAAAGCTTTCTGTCCTTACTTTTCTTAAGTTTTATTTGACTTTAGATGGCGGATAAAAATCGTTATTTCTAAGTGCACCAAGACTTACAAAAAAAAGAGCACGACTTACTGCAATTAACAAACACTGGTACGCGAATGCTGCCGGTAGCGTGCTTATTTTAGAGGCAGGTAACATCTGCTGTATTTTGCCGCACAGAAGTTATGATATAACAAGGTGGAAGACGCAGGTTCAATTGGGCTATAATCACCCATTTTCTATGCGAATAAAGGTAGCCTGTTCCAGCATCTCATTCTTCTCACGGGGGCTCCTAACATGGGGATTGATCATCATTCGAAAAGAGAGGTTGTTTTATAATATTTATAATATATTTGTATCTTCTATGTCAATATTAATGTGGATGACACATATTCAGGCTCCTCAAAACAGTGCTCAACACGGGAGGACGACTGGAAAATTCCCGACCTAATGAGCGTAAAAAAAAATCTTACATATATTTCTTTTTAAAAATAAATCTGGCTAACTTTTTCATATCGCCATAAGTTCAATTTCGTAACTTATTATATTATACTACGGAAGAATGTAAATGAGACGCTGCTGGACAATTGATTTAAAAAGAAAAGAATGAATGGTGTGTCCTGCGAACGGCGATCTCACGTTTTTTTTTTTTTGTCGAATAGTACAAGTCTCTACCTGAGATGTATTGTTTCATCACCCCCCCCCCCCCCAAAAAAAAAAAATGAGACTGGTGAGCACAACTCGATTGGCGGTAGTCAACAGAGAGCTAAAGTTTGGCACTCAAGATTCTATGTATCCACACATTTCGACGGCATTATCTAGCAAGATAGATCTGACGACGATCTGTTTCCTTAAGGTTTTTACGTCCTTCAAATAGAAAGAAAAGGAAATCCGGCAGGATCGATCTCACGATGAGAGTCGACGTTAATGCGATTATCACTGAAGCAATGCAGCGGCACACCGTATCGCCGTCGCCGAGACGCGTCATCTACGAGACACGTACTGCAGACGGGTTCCTCTCTCGCGCTTCCCATAGAGTTTCCTACAAAATTACTAGAGGGAACTCTGGCGCTAGTGTCTACGTGAGCTACAATGGGAGCAGTTGTCCCTGCATGGGAATTATGGGAAGTACATGGATTTGCCTAAACTTCGTCCTTTTGGCTTCAAACAGCTTTGTGACTTTGTAAACTCGTCATTTTCAACAGCTTATTGCGTAATAAATAAATAAATAAACATCATTAAAATTGCCCGATGGCAGTATTCGAACACAGGGACTCTAGTACAGAAGCCAGATATTGAAACCATTAAGCCACGGATGCATGTATCGACAAGCGAATGAAATGCACTTATGAACTTATCGCGGGCATGCCAGTGCTGTGAGACGCTAGAGACGCTTGGCGCGTTTCGATTTGGGCACATACACAAGCTCAATTGTTGCAATTAATAGCAGTTGTACGCGTTCCCGGCGTCTTCTGCACTTCGAAGAATATAGATTGCGCTGAAATACACGACAATAAGATTTATGTAGCGTAATATACAAAGCCACAATAACGTTTGAATCCATAAGCACGAAGATCAGACAAATCGATGTACTTCCCATCATTCCCATGGTAGGACAACGACTGCAGTGCCAGAGTTCCCTCTAGTAATTTTGTAGGAAACTCTATGGCACTTCCCTCTGTACACGCTGCGCCATCTTGTGCCGCCGCCTGATGTCCACGCGTGGCGCCTGTGAGAACATATATTCAGACAGGGTTGTATTAGGATATTTGTGACGCGTATTCGATTCCGCCGTGTACCGGATATTTCTTTTTTTTTGTCATTGAAGAGTTGCGCACACCCAGTGACACATACAGTGCCGCAAATTGGCCTCCAAGATGCTAACTGAAGAGCGGCAAATACCCAATAGCCCAAGCTGATCCGATGGTTGGTTTCGAACGCGGTTTTCTTAGCGCTGCGGCCCAAGGTTCTACACAGTGACCCAAGTTGGTGGGAAAACGGTTACATAAACACAGAGGGCCAGATAGATAGATAGATAGATAGATAGATAGATAGGTAGATAGATAGATAGATAGATAGATAGATAGATAGATAGATAGATAGATGTCTGTCTGTCTGTCTGTCTGTCTGTCTGTCTGTCTGTCTGTCTGTCTGTCTGTCTGTCTGTCTGTCTGTCTGTCTGTCTGTCTGTCTGTCTGTCTGTCTGTAACCGTTTTCCCGCCAACTTGGGTCATTGGGAAGTCCGTGGTCTAATGAGTACAGCATTGGGCTCTCGTGCTGATGGAACCGGTTTCAAAACCCACCACCGGACCATCTTGAGTCACTGGGTATGTGGCGCTGGGTAACGCGCCTCAGTGAGCATCTTTGTCACCAGCTTGGTTCATTGGGTACGTGCGACTGGGCATATGCCGCTCTTCACCGAAGCTCTTTGGTACCAGCTTGGTTAACAGTGCGCCACTTAGTATGGGGCGCTCTTCAATGGGACAAAAGACCAATGAACAAAAGAATGGGACCGAAATTGATGGTGCCACCATAGATGGTCGAACCCATGACCATTGGGGGGAGTCGAACACACGACCTTTAGTGTTAATAAAGGAGAAGGTAATTAAGGCGTAGTTAATTAAGAATGAATTAGGGCAATAGAACCCACGACCGTTGATGGGCGAAAACAAGTAATAGGAAGTGACAACGCATTCGAATGAGAATGTCAAGTAACTTAATATCTCGTGAGCGCGCAGGCTTTCGCCTTCATTCACTTTAGCGTGTGCTAAACTGACTCAGCATTTGTTTTAAAAGGCCAATAATGCGTTCTTACCGATGCAGTCTTCAATTTCCTTTTGAATTCTCTTCTGAATCTCGGGGTGCTTAGCAAGCCTGAGAAACATCCACTGAAGCGTTGACGCCGAAGTGTCTGTGGCACCTATGAAGGAAGATTTTTGTGCGCTGATGAGAATAATTAGATAATGCGTTTTAGCAAAATTTTCGAGATTATGTATGGTAGGTGAAGATGGAAATTAAGAGCAGAGGTTCCAGTATAAAAAAAAGAGAGAAACAAGTGATTACGCTATTCACATTATCACGTCCAGACTCCTGCTGGTTAAGGACTGAAGCGAGCCATCGGTGGTGTCTAAACTAGATTTAGAGTTCCGCCGGGGCCCCTTCATTAGTTTCACTGGCAAGGCGGCATTAGCTTCAAGCCGGCGCTGAAAAAACAGTTGATCACTGAGCTTTAACTTGTTCGGAACGTTAGGCACTGCATGCATGGACCTGAGTTTCACGGAGTTGGTACAAATTACAGTGTGTAGGTTCCGCTAATAAACAAAGCTTGCACGCTGTCGAGCAGAATGTGGGAAGCGATCACTGAAGAATCTGACACGCTGTGCTGGCTGCTCACCTCCAAACAAGTTCATGACAACCTGAACCAGGTTTTCTTTGGTCAGATATTCGGCGTCGCTTTCCCTCTGTCGGGTGGCCTCCTCCCGAGCGGAAATCAGGCCGTGCACGATGTTGTCCTTGCTACCTGATGGAACAAAAGCGATTTGCAGTCATGCGCGACAGCGTAATGAACCTTTGTAAGTTTGCTGGTATGCAAGGCCTACCAGAAAACTGTTGTAGACATATAGCATCCTGAAGAAAACAATCTTGGGCTGTCAATGTACCTCGCTTGGCTACTTTGCCTTTTCCGCTTGTTGTTGCAGCTTGCCACCAGGTGCGTGTGCTGCAGAATGAGGTTCTACCTCGTTCTTCGTTATTGTTTCAACTACCATGCTATATGCAATTGGGGGTACAGGCACCTTCAAGCTATTCAGCAAAATGATTTTTAAAGCGATAGGCACTCTTTGGGAACTTCACGCACACTTTTAGGGAACTCTCTGCATGCCTACCTGTCTGTCTGCCTGCCTCTGCCTGCCTCTGCCTACCTCTGCCTACCTGTATGCCTAGCTTTCTGTATACCTGTCTGCCTAGCTGTCCTTGTGCCTGTGCCTCCCTTGTCGCCTCTGATTACAAGTGCAGACGTTGGTCTGTGAACTGCAGTGTTTTGTAGCTGTGGAGTTTCGGGGGCAGCCAACTTATGGAACTGTGAAGAATGTTCGTTAATGAAAGGCTATGTGTTTAAATATGTATAAACGCGAGCATTTTACATTCGTGTAAGCGTGGGCATGCCTTGTGCACCACTTTAATTTTACAACCCGTAATGGAGTTTGGCAAGCACTCGAACAGCAGCCGAGAGATGCCTTTCTGCTCAGCAATGTTCTTACGAACAAAAATATCTATAATTGTGGCTTTGTTACACAAAGTGTCGAACCCTGTGCACGCGACAGCTATGTGGCATGTGAGAATGCGTGCGCAAAAGTTGTGACGTGTGAGCAGGTGTCCGTCGCAGGAAGAAGGTGAAAGCTGCTGTCCCGCGCCAGAATGTAAGGCGTAGTGGAAGGTCTCGGTCACATGATGCCGTTCTTTCTCTGAAGATCCTGGCCATGCTGAGGCGTTCTGTGTGTAGTTAGAAAGTTCTTTACTGGAATTATGTGAAATAAACCAAAATTCCTATAAATGTTTAAAGAATGTGAGTTGAGTCGGAAAACTTCCCGCGTTCACCCAGAGCCGGGCTGCCGGAGACAACAAATTCCTGCCAAATCGGAAATAAATTTGTAGGTAATGTTGCGCATTGGACGAAATACGAAGTTAGTGCGAACTACGTATAACTGCGGCTATTCAATGATTAGCGACACTCTCATATCGGCCGTAACAAAACAGTTATTCGCATGACAGTGACAAAGAAAACGGGACAACCTAACATACCTGCTTTGTACGACTCCTCGGCCTTAGCGAACAGCCGGTCAATAATCTGTCGGTACTCAGTGTACAGGGCCTCGATCTTCTTCTCCCTCTTGCGGTACAGCAGTCCTAGAATGGGCGCAATGTCGCTCGGCAGGCCGTCTGGGGAGGCTGCGTAGTACTCGTGGTCTATCTCTTCCAGGCGAAGAATGTCCTTTTCTTCTCCATTCAGGCTGCACGATACAATCCCTTTCTTTGGTCTCCAAGAGCGGTCAGCTGTGATTCAGCAGTAAGCTACTTGAAATAAATAATCGAGTTGGGCACGTGATGGCTATGCATGAGCGCACTCAGATAGCGCTAACTTGCAACAGCGATTTTTTTTTTAAATTCAGGTGATTTTTCTATCATCCTCGAAGCGAATAACGGTGCCCAGCAGCGCGTCACTTGACACCTGTCTATTTTATACTGCGCTAGTTGCCGGCGTAATCTTAGGAATATTTAATTCTATAATTTTAGGCTGTGGATAAATTTTTCGCTGTACGGCTACATTTGTTGCACGTCGAAGCGATAATAAAAAGATTCGTCCACTCATTACACCCCCTACTCGAGATTCGTCTGTTGGCGTGATCACTCGGACTCAGACTCCCCACAGTTCTACCCCGCCGAGCTCCACTCGGACTTAGACTCACCCAGATTCCACTCAGCCGGGCTCACTGAGGCTCACTTACCGGAAAAAGCTGAGGCAAGTCCCCTTGGCTTGGCTCTCACTCGCTCAGGCTTATCTTGTCGCGAATTAGACCCTAAATGTCCTTTATACGAGATTAATATATAACGCGAGTAGAGAGATACCCGCCGTGGTTGCTCAGTGGCTATGGTGTTGGGCTGCTGAGCACGATCGAGGTCGCGGGATCGAATCCCGGCCACGGCGGCCGCATTTCGATGAAGGCGAAACGCGAAAACACTCCTGTACTTAGATTTAGGTGCAGGCTGAAGAACCCCAGGTGGTCGAAATTTCCGGAGTCCCCCACTACGGCGTGCCTCATAATCAGAAAGTGGTTTTGGCACGTGAAATCTCATAATTAAAAAAGAAAGAATTAAAAAGTAGAGAGATGACAAATGAAAAAACATTCACGAATAAGTGCGCAGAATGGTCTTAAAGATAGGTATCCTTAGTTCCAGCGCATTACGAGGTCACGAGTATCACTCGTGATCTTAGCATTGCTGGAAATATTGCGCTGACGGATAAAATGTGCTTGATGGATCTTTAGGGAGCATGAACATTCTTATTTGTGTGTTTGTGCACGTGCGCTGCACGCGCGTTTTTGGCAGCTGAGGATAGAACTCGATCGTTTCTTTGTGGCACTGTGCAGTATGAAGGCTTACCTCGTAAACAAAAGTACATGATGCTAAAAATGTGCACAAAGAAAACTTCACATCCAGATCAGCGCAGATGGTCGCTATTCTGCTTTCTGAGTTGCCTGACGTTGCGCTAGGCACTGACAATTTCGTAAGTACTACGTGGTCGACAGAATTAAAGACAGCTTCCTCTATGAACTAAGTGTCATAAGTGCACATACTCAGTTCCAGCAGTGACAATGCTGACATCTATATTTGCTGATAATCGCATTGAACGTGCGCACCAAACATGGAGAAAGGAAAATGACTGGAAAGGAGCGCCACGTGACCGTCTTTTAGCCAAGTCATAAAAAAAATAAAGAAAAGACTAATGGGAAATAGGCCTTCACAGCGTGACGCTCAAGCTGTAATTTGTAGCCGCTGATCTCGAGCGCGTGTACGGCAGAGAGCAGGCAGGAGAGCACGTGACGAGGTAGCCTGCAATAGCTACCGCGTACCAAACAATGTCATGACAAGGTCATGCAAACGTGGAGAGCCTATAGGGCCTACACCCCAAAAGTCATCGCGCAGATAGGCCCCGGAGAGGAATGCTATACCCATAACGGCAAAAAGTAACTCTCTTACCTTGCGCCATAGATTGATGCTCCTGTAAGCTTGTAAAGCATGGAGAAAAACAACTTCCTTGAGTCTGCAATTTGTGGCTCCAATGTCAAGGTGTCCACGTAGGCGTCAACGATGTCGGTGCATAGCCTTTCCAGGGCTTTTGTGGCCGCGTACTTCCTGGGATTGGTTACAAAACTGGAAGTCACATCCACTTCACTAGGCTTCATGCGCGATGAAATACACAAGTTGCCATTCAGCCGTTGTTTTAAGTAGCGCCATAAAAACGAGATATTGTTTAGGTGATTTAGCAGATGTCATACAAATATTTTGGAGGACGCTTAAAGGGACGGACAACTGGCCAACTGGAATAATATGTTGTGAGACGTTGATGGAAATGAAATGATAATGATTTACAGTGACAGAATCCGGCATGGTGTTGGCGATTTACGCAGGCATTATAACTTTAAATTGGTAAAGAAAATCGCAATAGAAAACAATAGTAGTCAGGCTTCTGCGTTTGCTCCTGAAACAACCACACTGTTCACAGGGGAGGTGAAAGAACAGAAATAATGCGATCGTATTTTAATACAGCTTCGTCCTGCCTGCGATGTTAGTGTGTAGCAAACAATAAACATTTTTCCTTAGATGATTCTACTCCATAGGAACATTTATCCACGCTACCACAGGCAGCGTTCGATGCTGCGTAAACAGGACAGTCATTAGACTATCCTTTATATCCACTATCATGAGCCGTTATTACCTTGTCTCTTTGAAAACTCTATTGTCATGGTACGCCACTTTTCAAGTTCTATGATGTTTACGTTTAAGTTACTTTGCACCAATGAAACATTTATTTATTGCTTTTGAAGATAAGCTGACTCTAATAACTGTGTAGAAATAGCGGACAAATGTTAGGTGGAAATATGCAGAAGTTCACTTACCGCACGGCTAGGGATGCAACTCTTCGAAGTGCCTTTCAGTAAGGCGTGTAATCCTCGAACATAACATCATGATTTCCTTGGTTTTGTATGTCACCTGAAGTAGTAAGCAGAGGCTAGGTAAGGAAAGAAAAAAGAAGTAATTGATTGTGTTCAATAGCGCACATGTAATACTGCACAGAAGGAGACCGCGTGGCGAATTTTCGAAGTTTGAGTGGACCATCAGTAGAAACGAACACCATACGCTCAGCATGCAAGTTAGTTATACTTATTGAATTGGCGCGTTCAGTGCCGCAAGTTGCGCCAAAGTGCACAAGATAGAAGAGCGGAATGCCTATATGGGTCGTATGTGATTGAATAAAGGAAGTGCATTTGAGTTAGGCTAACAACAAAAAGAAATGGAAAGGAAAGGCGGGCTATGCGTAGGCGAGATTCCCAATAGCGAGTAAGGCAACGTGTACCCACGCATCTTTAGAGGCAGACGTCCCGAAAACGCGTGCTTCCGCTTGAGGAACGCTTCCTGAATGACATCGTAGCTATTGAGGATCACCATCGGCTTGTGCGAGCACCACAGGGTGAAGACGTCGCCATACGTCTTGGACCACTGGATCGCCTGGCCGTGCAGGTTCTCTACCTTCCGCAGCGCTGCAATAAACGAGAAACGAAACGCACACTTCGAAACGGGCTTTCCTACGGCCCCAAGGTACTCACCGAGCAGATTCCCGAATACGGGGACAGGGAACGGTCCTTTTGGGTACCTGGACACTCTATCGTAGAAATGGCTCACGAGGCACGCGAAGGCAAAGAGCAGCGCGATGCCAATCCACCGCCAGTCCCGCAGGATGGAGGCGTATGCTACGAGGGAGTCGTCCATGGCAGCTGTTCGGAAATGGCGAAGTGCGGAAAGCATTGTACTATGCGTATGGGTACGACGACAGGTACTATTTGCTGTGGCCTCCCGAAATAACACTGCACAAATGTTTTCACTGTCAAAGCCTGCGTGTTGCACAAGAGCCCGCACAAATTGCCAATCTACAACGCTGCGTGAAAAGTTGGTGGTCTGTGCGTCCAGCTCCAAACTGGACGTTGCCGGTATGCACCGAGTTCAGTCTCCACTGAAAGCTTTCTATTCCTTCGCCATACAGTGGCGGCGTAGCTGAGGACTATAAGTAAGCGATGGTGAAAATTTCGTTGCGGAAAGTGACAAACAGATGCAGCAGGCCAAGTTTTCAGCTTTCAGCTGCTGTCGTGCGTCGAAATTCAGCAGTCACAATAGGCTGCCTCATATTTCGATCGGTTGCACAGGGCGAGGTTCTAGTCAAGGCATCGCTACACAGGGAATAGCCCTACGTATACCTAACACAGGGATACTATAATTCACACTCCTACAGAGATGGGATGCTTTTAGACCTTAACCACAACTTCAGTCGCAAACAGTTTGGTCAGTCATAGTAGAGGCAGCAGCGATTTTCACAGCTCCAGTTACTTTAAATCTTGAATGCGGAAAAGATATGACACGGTCAACGCTTCCCTCTTAAAAGCACTTAAATTTGTTTGACTTGATGGAAAGAGGCAAATAATAAGAGATAGCATGAGAAACACCGCAGAGGAGAGCTCCGTATTAATTTTAACTGTTCGCTCTTTGACATTCATCCAATGCACTACACTCGAATGCATTCGCATTGCACTTTCATCAAAACCGCCACCTCTGCCAGGAGTCGAACATGCGACCATCTGCTCAGCAGCAGAACGCTATAGCTACAGAGCTATCTTTGTGGGTGGCACGAGTTGGAGAGTTTTATTTATCTTTTCTGCGATTTTCCCGTCCATCTAACTGCGTCCACTGGGAAGTATGACGAGCTCGCCGAAGTTGATTGCCCTTCTCCTATATATGTCTGTAAAAAAAAAAAACAGCCTCTGGCTAAAATCTATTTATTTATAGCCATTTTACCTTGCAACCTCGAAGAAATCATTGAATGACAACAGTTTAGACAAACGCTCACAGGTATTAGGCATTCTATAAAACTGACAACTAGTAGCATACTAGCCACAGAAGCACACAAGGAGATGTAGTACGCAGTGTTCAGCACTTGCAAACGCACTTGTTTATGCGGAACCGAAATTATTCCGAAGTAAGCCTTAATGTAGCCTAAATCCTAGTAAGACTGAGCCTTACTTACGTCTTTGTGGGCCCCGCGGACAGCACGGAGGTTTGGTAGTAGGCGCTCACTATTCCAGCAGACCGAAGCTAATCACCAATTTTCGCGAAGCCACGTGCCATGCCGGGAAGTTAGCAGAGGCAGCGCGATCTCTCACGACTGCATCATCACTGCTGTGGTACTTATTGGCTCGCTCCGTCTACCGATGACTCCTGCACTCATTGATATGCACCTGACGAGCCTGGCGTGCCGCTTCACCCCTGCAGCGCCGTCGAACGACGGCGAAATTGACCTTGAGGCATACGCACCTGTCTGCTTCTGATTTGCAAAACTGCTCGTCAAGTGTAGAAGGCGAATTCCTCGAGGTAGGTGAGGTGGGAGTCTTGCGTTTTTATTTTGTGCGACAGCCCTGCTCCCGGCCTTGAACATCTGTCACGGTTGGGTAACACATGTTCAGAGCGGCGTTGCACCACCGGCAAGACCGTATTAGTCAACTTACAGCTATGTTTGTTTACCTCCAGGTCAAAAGAGGACGAACGAAAGGGCTCCTGGACTTACGTTTAATTGCATGCCTGTGAATCGCGGTTTGTCGGAAAAATTCCGACTAATGATTATCGTCTACCAGAAATCTACAAACCAGTTATAGCGTTGCCGACTTCTCCCGGTATTTGTCAGGTGCTGTGCATACTGGAGCAGTGTGCCACATTTTTGGTTGAGAACCGGGTGTTACATCTTGCTTCACTTTTGCTACTTTCCGTTGACACTGAGCTCAACCCTTGCCCTTTTGATGAAGGTCAAGTGAATTTCTAAGAAAAAAAAATAATTTACGAATTTCGCGTGCTAGAACCACGATCGTATAATGAGGCACGCCGAGGTGGGGCATTCCGGGTTAAATTTGACCACCTCGGTTTGTTTAACGCGCTCCCAATCGACGGTACACGAGCGTTCGTGCCACCAACCTCCACCGCGACGTGGCCGTCGCGACCGTTATCGAACCTGCCTCCTGGAGCTCAGCAGCGCAAAATGAACTCCTTCAAGCACTGACAGGATACTCCTATGACTAAGCTAGATAACACTGATACCAGTATTACTAATAATGGTGACATGGTGGACGAAATAGTAAGAAGCTTGGCGTAGCTCAGAGCCACGCAAACGACGTTATGTAATTGGTGCGTAAACGAAAAAAGTAATTAAAGATCTAACGCAACAAGTAAGAGTTCGCGAAAAAACAAACAAACAAGGTAGACCTCGCTGAACGGCCGCTCTGAAACGGGGGAAGAGTTTGAAGCTCTGATTAGAAGTATCTGCATACTAAGTTGAAAAGTCAACTGAGGTCAGAGTGAGGCGCACGTCACGCTGGTCGTTTTAAAGAACGCAATATAAGGCCACTTATCGCAAATTTTTTATCTGATAAAGAACAGGAGGCCGTTTTAAAGAACGCACGAGAAGTTCAAGGGTTCGCAGTACAGCCTAGAACAGGATTATTCCTCTCAGACTCGGGCGGTACCAGAAGCGCCTTGGGAATATCAGAAAACAAACATGGGAAACAGGGAAAACCATGCTAAATTTAGAGTTCGTAAACTAATTAATATTGCCATAACACTTCTACTGGACGCTGATAAGCGGTAAGTTGTTTTCCTCTCTGATCATGGCACACTAAAGGTATGAAATGTATTCGTAGTGAATAATTGTTGTAGGGATGTATTACCGAAGTATAATAACTAAGGCACATGAACGTACTGGATTGGTTGAGTCTTCCAAGGCTGATATAATGTACTGAATCTTGGCCCAACGCGTCCGTTGCCGATGACATGGTATTTCCCATAAACTATAGCGCTCGTCGCAATGACAGGCCAAGGCTCTGCGGGGGTATGTATTTATTAGTTTAACCATCCCTTTCGTCCTCTGTGCTGAACGTCCGTCAATACGCAGTCAAGTCGGTTCTGTGTACAGTTACACTGGTGAACTTTTATTCTTTTGTCATTGAGGCTTTTTATCGAATGCCGAGCACAGACTTTCGCATTTCGAAACGTTGTACGAAATCGTCCAGGAGGCGTCTGACCGAATCGCTAGCGGACGATATTGATTTACCCAACTCGACATGGGAAGGCGGTGCATGTGAAGTAATTAATTGTAACCGTAGCAATATTGAAACGAGAAACGTTGTTGACATTTCTGGTATGTATGTACTCAAAGTATGTACTCAAATATAGCTACACGACTTAATTGTACCCTGGATTTTCTCTGTTGTAATTCGCCTAATTTTGTTAATATCGTTGATATCATTCATGGGGTTAGTGATCACCGGGTTGTTGTTGCAGGGATTAAAAAGCAAACTCGGCGCACTAAAAAGCGCACGAGTAGAAAAGTATCTTTCTTTGATAAAGGGGATTATTAATTTCTGGTTATCTTGTTGACTTTCTGCGTGTTTTTGAATGATTTGCTGATAATTACGATGCAGATTGCTTGTGAGACTATTAGGAACAAGTTACTAGAACTTACGGACACGTTAGTACCGATTCTGGATTCAGCTAGGCTGTAAAACACACGAAGGACATTTTCTATGTTGAAGTTAACGAAACAACAAAGGCCCGTGGCATACTGCTGCAAAGAAAAAGTCAAGTGTGCTTTTAAAGGCTACACAAGTTAACTAACACGCGAGTACAAACATCTGTTGCACAAATCGATGTATATAGTGTGTCGCAATATGCAGTCATGGCATATATATAGCTTGCGTCGCCGGGAGTATGCAGTAATACCAGAGTTAACTGTATGAACTGTATGCATAACATGCTTTGTTACGGTACCTTAAAATAATGAATCTAGAGGACGCTGTAGGTATGTTTGTTCGTACCGCGTCTGATCCTATCATCCCCCACACACACATCCTTTTTTTTTCTATACGTTAACATATCCCTTCTCATGATGGATTGACCAGGTCAAGTTGTGAACTTGTCAATAAAAAATAACTGTCATAGGCATTGCCATAATAAACACAATTCCAAGATGGGATTGCTTGTCAGAGAAGCATGGGCCTTTTGCACATGTGAGTATCAAGCTTAATTCAGTGCGCAGTACACAAAGCGGATGCTGCAGCATGAACTGCAGCATTGAGGGCCACACAACACATCCATAATTAAAGGTGAAAAACATAGAGGGAAGCTTCAAAACACGCTCTCTAGTGCTGCAAAGTATAAGATATATTGTATGTGTACACTAAATGTTCAAAAATAGCAATGCAGCAATGCCCCATTTGCTTTCAAGTTTATCATCAAGTACAAGTTTATTGAAGTTTATTATGAGCATATGTACAACAGGAATCGCTGACACAAATCAAATAGAACTGGACTAGTAGCATTTTCCTTAGTTTTATATTACAGTACAACGATCTCTTTATGACAAGTGGTCGAGTACTGGTGACAGAATTATAATGAGGAGTGCCTTCGTCACCGGGCTATAGTACTTGAATTTCCCAGGGGAGTCGCTAATTGTGCCCTTCATTTACCTCAGTTTATCGATTACCAAAGCTCTGTTCACGATAATATTGAAGCCTTAGATGTTCTCGAACACTAATTTATCACTTTAGCGCGGCTTAATATTTGCCTTTAGTGTCCCTTTAAGTAAAATCCAAAGAAACGCTCTTTTCTCTGCGGTCGCTTCTTCACATACTTTCGCGTATTTGCACCCTAAAGAAGAAAAAAAGCAGTTGAAGGCATGCATCTGCCCTTGCTCGATACACTTGCGCACTCAGGATACGTGGGTGTGATCTCCGAACGTTTCAAAATAACTCTTTCCGCTGTGGGGAAATTTACTCCTCGGGGACTTTTCTCACTTTTTTTATTTGTCGTCAGTGGGGTGGAACCGCGAGACTGCTTTACAGAGATATGAATTTCAAAGGAGTTGGTAGGTGTTGCATTCCCGTCTTTGGCAGCCAGATTGGGGCCCTCTCCGCCCCATTAATTGTTTCTCCCTTCCCGAAGTTCTGTTTATTGCTTAAGGGACGTAATTATTCAAGAACATTTATTTATGCACAACTTCCTGTATTTGATGTACTTTTTTTGTTGTAGTACGAAGTGCAACGACGAATAATCGTATTTTGTTATGTTCGTATATTTCTGCTAAGGCGATACTGATATTTGGCTAGACAATCCGTTCCTGCCAAAATATTATGAATAGCGCTTATTTACAGGCACAGGGGCCTAAATACTATAAAAATGATAGAAGCTAGCCACTCAACGCACTTCTTGCTTGCCAGGTATTGCATGGCATGATTGCGGCTCAGCAAACCTCTGTTTTGACGGATATTGTACACACTGAATGGGGGTATGATACGAAGCCTTGACCACAGCTTCAGAGGTCATGCAGCCTATATAGTGCTTCAACTAGAAGAGGGGCTAGAAATTTATTTCAAGCTGACCAAACTTCCCGCTTATGAATTAAATCAGGATCAGCTTGTTTCTCGTCGTTCCTTATTTGGCAGACACCTTTAACTAGCGGCTTGTCCTGTTTATGATTCAGTAACATTCCTCGGTGCGCTCATTATCAGATCGTTTATTTTCTGCCTAATCGCTCGCGGGTGCGCTCAGTTTGAAGTTTTGATGGTTTTATTGAAAAAATATTTGAATACAGGAAAGTATGTGGTAAATATTAGTACAGAAGGAGGTCCCCGAGTTTAAACTGCCGAGGGGACCTCCTGTGCTAAGTACAAAAAATAATCAAATACAGACAGGCAGTGGTGTTGCAGATCATTGAAAGAGTATTAGCAAAGGTAAATTAAATAACGAGAATACACAACTTCATTAGAACATCATTATACAGAGTACATTACACATAAAACGAATTAAGTACTAGACGGTTATACATAACGTAAAGTGCAAAAAGCAAGGCATGGTTCGTTGTCAATAAAGGTCATTTATTACTAACAGGCTGTTGACCACAAGTGAATTTTCAATGCTTTATGAAATGAGTGTTCTGAATGGACGCACTTGATGTTCATGGGCAATGAATTACAAAACATTATTCCCGAAAAGAGCGCTGTCTACTTGCCGTAATTTGTCCGTACTTTAGGTGATAACATATTTCGTTCCGAGAATCTAGTATTATTGCGGTTGATTAGTTGGGGGGCAGAAATATTATTAGTTACAGTACCTTAATTTCGGATGCGATAAATTAAAAGACCAAGTTTTAGCTGTAACGAGTAAGTGAGGGGAAGGATTTATAGATTTTGGTAAAGTGGGAGGGCAGATGCGAAGTGAGGACTAAATGTAATCAGGCATACTGCTTGGTTTTGTAAGTGATGAAGGTATGAGATACTTGTTTCATACGTGTTTCCCCATGAAGTGAGGCAATATATAAGGTGACTATGTATGAATGCGTAATACAGTAACAGTAAGATATGCTGCTGAAAGTAATGCCGCAATTTGATTAATACACGTAAATCCAAACCATTTTTTTTGCAATAGATGTTTTCTTGCTGCGCACAAGGCTTGGAACGTAGATGTTCCGTAGTTTGTAATAGCTTGTAGCAAAGACGTAATGTCACTAGTCACTCGCTTCCTCTGTGGACCGCCACAAAACGTTGAACTTCGAACATTCGTGTGCTGTAGGTGTAGTCGACGTAGGCCATGCTTCGGAGCATTTATTCAAGAGTGCGCCCATTCGCTCATTCTTGAGACGTGGTCTATAGAGTGGGCGTATATTGGCGTGTGGGGGTTGGTTTAGAGGCATCTAGATAAGGCGCGAGAAAGTTGCTATGCCTGATAGCGATGCTACTCCCTTTGAGATTGTGTTACGAGTGGTACGCACTCTTACCGACGTTCTGGGGCTGACATCCTCTGTTTGAAGGTTAGCGATACAACCCTGACGAATGAGTGAATGTTTATTGTCATCTATATGGACACTCCTGGCGCATTCGTACCGTCGCCATGATGTTCCACATAAAGTCCCAGTGCGATAACATCGTCGCGGCGCGCCGCGCACCTATCCGCCGTTTCTTTCCGCGTTCTGCCGATGCCACCAACGGCTAGAATATTGTGCTACAGTTTAACAGTGTGTTTGCCGCGAAGTGTCCGTGTATTGGCGATGTCTCGTTGTTATTCTTGCCGTAAGGTACTGCATTACATTGACTCTGTTCTGATGTGTGGTCAATGCATGTTTTCTTTTCATTGCGGTGAATGCTCAGGAGCAAGCGAAAACACGCTTAAGGGTAAACGGGAGCAGTACTGGAAGAGTTGGAAATGTGAGGCGTGCAGGGCTGGCGGAGGTAAAAGTGGCACCAGCACGCCGGCACCAAGGACAGACTCGGAGATTCTTACAAAACCTCCAGAAATGGTCCGTAAGCTCAGTTCACTCCTTGTGATTCCAAACAAAATGACAGAAATCGAGAAGTCGATGAAAATGTTATCTGACCAATTGGACAAAATTCAATATCGTCAAGATATCCAAGAGAAGGACATCAAGGAAGTGAAACGTAAGGTAGAAAAGATTGAGCGTAGTGGCGCTCCAGAACAACTCTGTCGACTTGAGTCCGACCTTGAAGCCCTTGAGTGGCGCACTAGAAGACTAAACGTTGGAAT
This sequence comes from Dermacentor albipictus, assembly GCF_038994185.2. Classification (NCBI taxonomy): domain Eukaryota; kingdom Metazoa; phylum Arthropoda; class Arachnida; order Ixodida; family Ixodidae; genus Dermacentor; species Dermacentor albipictus. The sequence continues at coordinate 342,603,699 of NC_091821.1, forward strand.
ACACGGGATTGCTGAAACCGAGGGGGATAATCTACTTGAGAAAGTGCACCTAGGTGCACAACTGGAAATGCAACCCGTCACAGCCCAAGATGTAGTCGCTGTTCACAGATTGCCGGATAAAACAGGGAAAGCTCGCTGGATCATCTTGCGCTTCGTGCGCCAGGAGGCTAGAGACGCTTGGATTGCCAAGCGAAAGGTTTTGAGAGAAAAGAGAAACCGGGTTTTTATTAATGGAAACCTAACCTCACGAACCAGAATTCTTCTTGGTGCCACTAAGGAATGGGCGAAGGATGCAGACTATCAGTTTGTTTGGAATGCAAATGACAAGGTGCTGATGCACAAATCGAGTGGTGAACCAGCGACGGTAGTGAAAGACGGGAATGAACTCCGGGCCATTAGCACCTGAGTCTTCCGTTCTTGTGTTACTGATCTCATTACGAAGGAGCAGCTCGGCCTTATCGATAAAGAAAAATGGCTTTCTTATTTTGCTGCAGTTAAAGGCGTGAGCTGTTTACATATGAATGCACAATGTGCTTGTAACAGACTTGGTGAACTAGGAACCTACACTTTGCTTGAACAGAACAACTTGACCTTGCGGCGGTGTCTCTCTGCTGGTGAAAAACTCCAAACCATGTGACATATTGGAAGACTTTGCAACAATAACGCATAATGTCGAGTCATTGTGCATTCAGGGTGATGGTGTTATATTTGGCGTGTGCTATCGTCCACCGGACGGTATCGTGCAGGAGTTCCTCACTTTTGTAGATTGTCTGTTGACAAATTCATGCGAAAAGAAGGAAAAAGTGATCCTTGGCGGCGATTATAACATTTACATGAGTGCATGTAGTGCTAGACAGCATGACTTATTAAATATCATGTTGTCGAACGATTGCATAAATGTTATATAATCGAGCACTACAATCCCAATGTCCTCTGAGACTACGTTAGATCTATTTATTGCAAATTATGATCCTTCATATGTAAAAAGCGCTGTTTTAAGCTGCCCAGTTGGTGATCATAATCTAATACGCATTTTTATCGAGCGCCGATTAAAAAAGTTTAGCAGATATATAACTAGGTTATTTCAGAACATCAATGAGCGTACAATGGCAGCGTTTCAAACAGAGTTACAACGAGTAAGCTGGGAGGACCCACTTGAGGAAAATAATGCGGAAAGAGCCTACAATATTTTCAATGAAAAATTCTTAGTTGTGCATAAGAAACACTTCACCGTCAAACAAAATAAACCCAAGTGATGCCGAAAACCATGCATAACAAGAGAGCTATTAGAGAAAATCAAGAAACGCGAAACATTGTACGCCAGGTTCAATAAAACTCTTCCAATTGCCGACCTTAAAGAACCTAAAGTTTACAGGAACAGTCTAAACAAGGAAATAAGGAAAACCAGAGATAACTATTATCTACAATTTTATTTATTGTGTGAAGGAAACTCAGAAAAACTGTGGAGGAACCTTGATAATATAATGGAGCGGACACAACGCACAGAACCTATTGAAAAAAATGAGCCTAGAAAGTCGTTTACTGTGCGAAACATACATGGTGAATGCGTTTGACGAATACTTCCTGAAGAGAGAAACACAAGCGCATACGCGCCCGAAAACCACTCGCTCCCTACCTGAAAGCCCAAATACCATCTTTTTCCATCCAACTAATGTTGACGAGGTCTGCTCTGTATTTATGGCAGTGAAAAACTCTAATACCTGTGATTCAGACGACCTGCAGATAAGACCCACAAAATATGCCATACACGATATAGCCACCATTCTAGTCAATATCTGTAATACCTCTATTGCTGAAGGCGCCCTTCCGTCAAAAATGAAGATTGCTAAAGTCATTACAATATACAAGGCAGACAGGCTCAATATTCAAAATTATCGCTCCATATCAATTTTGCCGCACTATTCTAAGGGACTTGAAAAAATAATAATGGTGCAGTTATCATCCTTCTCTGAAAAATATCGCATTATCACGAAAGCTACGTATGGCTTTCAAAAAAAAAAAAACAAATCAACACAGTTAGCATTTCTAGACCAGCAAGACCATATACTGCAATATTTTGAAAGGAAGCTACTGACAATAGGTGTGTTTGTAGACTTTACTCAGGCCTTCGATCATGTTAACCTTAACTTATTATTAACAAAGCTACAGACGTATTGTATCCGGGGCCTCCCAATGCAGTTAATGAAGTCATCTTTAGAAAAAAAAAGACGGCAATATGTGCACATAAATAACTTTAAATCGTTTGCTGGAGAAATAAAAACAGGAGTCCCGCAAGCAAGTATTCTTGGTCCGCTGCTTTTTAACTTATATATAAACGATGTTCTGATCTATCCGAAGGTAATATTTATCATATATGCAGACGATACTATATGTGTCATCGGCATGTTATAATGGCTTAATAAAGAGCGCAAACAAGTTTCTCCAGAGCATATCCACGTGACCTACAGAAGATTATCTAAGATTAAATTCAAATAACACAAAAGCCGTAATTTCCTATGCGAAAGGCACAAAGATTCCACAAAGCCACACTTTAGAGATGAACAAAGGGAGCATAGATATAGTCAATGAAATTAAAGTATTAGGTACATACTTCTGTAGTACGCTACACTGGGATCGACATGTAGACTCTGTAGTACAAAAGCTTAGCCGTATCACAGGAATGCTAAACAACAACCGATATCGTCTACCAACATCCGTAAAAATAATTTACCACTCATTATTTGCATCGCACATTAACTATACGCACCTTGTGGGGGGCACAACAACTGAATCTAACCTCAGGAAAATACACTTACTACTGAAAAAGATCATACGTATCATAGCAAACGTGCCATATCACAGTCACAGTGAGCACTACACTACAACATACCCACAGTCTACTCCCTGTACAACCGCTCTCTCCTTGGTATACGGCACTCAAACTCAAACTCTGAGAACAGCGTATTTAATGAAATTGCTTGTCTGCAAAAAAAAAAAAAAAAACCCAGCTACCTATATTTCTTGTCATGGAGAATATCGGTCTGTGGCCTCTTCAAGAACCAACTATGGCTTGCAAATGACAAGAAATAAATTATCCAGAGTGCTAATTCATTTCATGACGCCGGCTTTGACATCATTAACATACCACGGTCAGAACTGTTGTCACTTATCAGAACCTTCTCCGAATTAATAAATCAAGCGTAATTTCTTTTTCACCGGTATTCACATATGCGTCTTGTTAAATGTTTGTAATGACATTATTGTTGCTCATCCTTTTTTTTCTCCTAATCATTCCAATATTAATCGAGCACCACTTCCTTTCACCTTTAAGTATGCGTGGTCAAGTGTACGCGATTTTTACTTTTATTTACTTATTGCCAAGTTTATGTAATGTGGTGGCGTGTACTATCTGCGTTGTTTTTACTTGCCATTATGTAATTTCTTTGTTTCCCTATTGAAAATTATCTTGAATTCATTAATTATTGCACTTAACATTTATATGTAATGTTTTCTGCATACGGCTGATTGCGCGACACACTGGCACCATGTAACACAGGGGCTAAGGGCACCTCAAGCTGCCTCACTGCAGCTTTTATCTTAGCCCCCGCCATTGCATTTTTAGAAATGGAAACAAATAAAGAAAGAAAGAGAAAAAAAAGAAAGAAAGAAGGAATGCCGCTTACCCAACGTCCTCGTTCGCTACAGCATCGGCACCTGTCTGCGGCTTAAGCGGCGAGGCACGCCTACGTAACGTGTGGTGGTTCGGTGCGTTCCCTCACTGACATGACACAGACTCGACTGCATCACACGCTCGAAACTTCAATAACCTCGACGTGAATTTGTCCCGCTTACCATATGCGCATACATATATTCCGAGACCCCCGCAGCAGACCCAACCAAAGCAAGCCCACTACAACATACCGCTTTGCCTCTCACGTGACTAGGACCTACTTCTCCTCCATAATATTGTCACGTGGTGGTGACGTTAAGAACACAGTAGCAATACTGTGATAGACAAAACTAACTTTTATTGGGCGAACCTGTGCCCACAAAAGAGGCTACACTTATAGCACAACGATAGCGGCGAACACGGTCGGCGATCGTCGAAAATCTGATCAGCGGGTCAAGCGCGTCGGCTTTTATAGATCAGTCGTCGAATGTTCCAGATTAACTGATGGGACCCGCGTGTCTTCCACAAAGTTCTACACCATTCGTGTCACGCGATGAAATCTGATAACACAAGGTTCGGCGACAACAGACACGCGGATAGAAGCGTCGATAACTTTCCAGAAACGTCGGATACATGCAGGCGCGTCCCTCGCTCTGCGATTACAGTTGTTAAGCGGCGAAACGTGGTTGCCCGATAAAGATAAGTACACGTGTCATTACCCCCCTCTTAAAAAGCATCGACCCGATGCTGCAAACAAACGAAATTAACAAAGAAAAGCACACGTAGCAAAGAAAACAACAAACTAAGGAAGTTCATCAGCGTCCGTAAAATGGTTTAAGGCGCACCACGTGGACCACTTCAGATCGTGCGCGGCGCCGCTGTGAGTGCGAAATGCCGTCTGGCACGACCTCATAGTCTAGTGCGCCAATACGTCGGATGACCTTGTAGGGTCCGAAATAGCGTCGCAGCAGCTTCTCACTGAGTCCTCGCCGGCGTATCGGGGTCCATACCCAAACACGGTCGCCGGGCTGGTACTCGACGAAGCGTCGTCGGAGGTTGTAGTGTCGGCTGTCGGTCCTCTGTTGGTTCTTGATACGTAGGCGGGCGAGCTGTCGGGCTTCTTCGGCGCGCTGGAGATAGCTAGCGACGTCAAGATTCTCCTCGTCAGTGACGTGCGGCAGCATGGCGTCGAGCGTCGTCGTCGGGTTCCTGCCGTAAACCAACTTGAACGGCGTGATCTGTGTTGTTTCTTGCACCGCCGTGTTATAAGCGAATGTTACGTACGGCAGGACGGCATCCCAGGTCTTGTGTTCGACGTCGACGTACATCGCTAGCATGTCGGCGAGGGTCTTATTCAGCCGCTCCGTAAGGCCATTCGTCTGCGGGTGGTAGGCCGTGGTCCTCCTGTGCCTTGTATGACTGTATTTCAGAATGGCTTGGGTAAGCTCCGCTGTAAAGGCCGTTCCTCTGTCGGTGATGAGGACTTCTGGGGCGCCATGTCGAAGCAGGATGTTTTCGACAAAGAATTTCGCCACTTCGGCTGCGCTACCTTTCGGCAGTGCTTTAGTTTCAGCGAAGCGGGTGAGGTAGTCTGTCGCCACGACGATCCACTTATTTCCGGTTGTTGACGTCGGAAAGGGTCCCAGCAAGTCCATCCCGATCTGCTGGAATGGTCGGCAAGGAGGCTCGATTGGCTGTAGTAATCCGGCTGGCCTTGTCGGCGGTGTCTTGCGTCGCTGACAGTCTCGGCATGTTCTGACATAACGGGCGACGTCGGCGGCCAGGCGCGGCCAATAATACTTTTCTTGAATCCTCGATAGTGTCCGGGAAAAACCGAGGTGTCCAGCGGTCGGATCGTCATGTAGGGCGTGCAATACTTCTGGACGAAGTCCTGACGGGACAACAAGAAGGTAATTGGCGCGGACTGGTGAGAAGTTCTTCTTCACGAGTAGACTGTCTTGAAGCGTGAAGGAAGATAATCCGCGCTTAAATGCCCTGGGGACAACGTCGGTGTGCCCTTCCAAATAATCGACGAGGCCTTGAAGTTCCGGGTCCGCTCGTTGTTGTTCGGCGAAGTCTTCCGCGCTTATTACACCAAGGAAGGCGTCGTCATCCTCGTCATCTTGCGGCGGCGGGTCAATGGGGGCGCGTGATAGGCAATCGGCGTCTGAGTGTTTTCGTCCGGACTTGTATGTTACAGTGATGTCGTATTCTTGTAGTCTGAGGCTCCACCGTGCTAGCCGTCCTGAGGGATCCTTTAAATTCGCTAGCCAGCACAAGGCGTGATGGTCGCTGACGACTTTGAATGGCCTGCCATATAGGTAAGGGCGAAATTTCGCTGTAGCCCAAACGATGGCGAGGCATTCCTTTTCGGTTGTAGAATAATTACCTTCCTCTTTTGACAACGACCGGCTAGCGTAAGCTATCACGTGTTCATGTCCATCTTTTCTCTGGACCAGGATGGCGCCGAGGCCTAGGCTACTGGCGTCAGTGTGGATTTCGGCATCGGCGTTCTCGTCGAAGTGCGCAAGTACGGGCGGCGACTGCATGCGTCGTTTGAGTTCTTGAAATGCCTCGGCCTGCGGCGTTTCCCACTTGAACTCGACATCACATTTAGTTAGCTGCGTCAGCGGCTCAGCGATGCGTGAAAAGTTCTTGACAAATCGCCTGTAGTAGGCGCACATGCCAAGAAATCTACGCACTGCCTTCTTGTCGATGGGCTGTGGGAACTTTGCTATGGCAGCTGTCTTCTGCGGGTCGGGGCGGACTCCAGATTTGCCGATGACGTGGCCTAAAAATAGAAGCTCCTCGTAAGCGAAGCGGCACTTTTCCGGCTTCAGAGTAAGTCCTGATGTCCTGATGGCCTCTAGTACTGTTGCCAGCCGCCTAAGGTGAACGTCGAAATTTTCGGCGAAGACGACGACGTCATCCAAGTATACGAGACAGGTCTGCCACTTCAATCCCGTTAAAACCGTGTCCATCACGCGCTGGAACGTTGCAGGCGCCGAGCACAGTCCGAATGGCATAACTTTGAACTCGTAGAGGCCGTCTGGGGTGATGAAGGCGGTCTTTTCGCGATCTCTTTCGTCGACTTCTATTTGCCAATAGCCAGACTTGAGATCCATGGACGAGAAGTATTTAGCGTTGCAGAGCCGATCCAATGCGTCGTCTATCCGTGGGAGGGAGTATACGTCCTTCTTCGTGATCTTGTTCAGACGCCGATAATCGACGCAGAAACGTAGGGTTCCGTCCTTTTTCTTTACCAGAACAACAGGGGATGCCCACGGGCTTTTCGATGGCTGGATGATGTCGTCGCGCAGCATTTCGTCGACTTGTTCTCTTATAGCTTCACGTTCTCGCGCCGAAACTCGGTATGGGCTCTGACGGAGTGGTCGAGCGCATTCCTCGGTGATTATGCGATGCTTGGCGACTGGTGTTTGTCGAATCCTCGATGACGTCGAAAAGCAGCCTTTGTATCGTCGGAGCAGACTTCTGAGCTGCTGTTGCTTAATCATAGGGAGATTTGGATTAATGTCGTAGTCTGGTTCGGGAACCATGGTCGTCGGGGTAGATGCGGCGGAATCCGATAGGACAAACGCATTACTTGTTTCCAGAATTTCCTCGATGTACGCGATCGTCGTGCCCTTGTTGATGTGCTTGAACTCCTGGCTGAAGTTTGTCAGCAACACTTCAGTTTTCCCTCCATGCAGTCGAGCGATCCCTCTTGCGACGCAAATTTCACGGTCTAGCAGTAGACGTTGGTCGCCTTCGATGACGCCTTCTACGTCAGCGGGTGTTTCGGTGCTCACCGAAATAACAATGCTTACGACGAAACTGTGGCGTGACAGGGCCCTGGCGCGGTCGCGGAGGGGGTCCTTGACGGCGTGCGACGGCGGCGTAGGTCATTGCTTGCGGCTCGGGCTGCGGAGATTCAGGGGCTACTCCAAGTTGTTGTTGGAGTTCCTCACGCACGACATCGGCAATCGAAGCCACCTGAGGCTGTGATGATGGGAACAGCTTTTGTAGCTCCTCCCGCACGACAGCTCGGATAGTCTCGCGCAGGTCGTCGGTGGCCAGTGACTGAAGTCCGGCGTAGTTTGTCGCGTTCGTGCGGCGGTCGAATTGCCGGTTTCGCATCTCGAGTGTCTTCTCGATGCTGGTTGCCTCGCGAAGGAACTCTTCTACGGTCTTCGGTGGGATTCGTACCATTGCGCCGAAAAGTTCTTCCTTCACACCACGCATGAGAAGGCGGACTTTCTTCTCCTCGGGCATATCCGGGTCGGCGTGGCGGAAGAGACGCTTCATTTCCTCCGTGAAGATGGCAACGTTCTCGTTCGGTAGTTGCACTCGGGCGTCCAGCATGGCTTCGGCCCTTTCCTTGCGCACGACGCTTGTAAAGGTGCGCATGAAGCCGGTACGGAACAGGTCCCATGTTGTCAATGTCGACTCCCTGTTCTCGAACCACGTTCTGGCGGCGTCTTCTAGGGCGAAGTATACGTGCCGCAACTTGTCGTCGGAGTCCCAGTTGTTGAAAGTCGCGATTCGCTCGTACGTCTCCAGCCAGTATTCCGGGTCCTCAGTTGCTGCTCCATGGAAAGTTGGTGGGTCCCGAGGTTGCTGTAGGATAACGGGGGACACTGGGGCAGCCATTTGGGTTGTCTTGATCACTATCTTCTTTGTCGTTTCAGGCAGAAGTCCGTGCTCTGGGGGCAGTCTTTGCAGTCTGCGGCTAGCACGCTGGTCTTCGGCGATGTTAGTTTTGTCCTCGGGCTTTGGGCTTGGATCGCGACTTTGCGGGGGCGTTCGGTACATGAACGCACTAGCACCTCCACCAGATGTCACGTGGTGGTGACGTTAAGAACACAGTAGCAATACTGTGATAGACAAAACTAACTTTTATTGGGCGAACCTGTGCCCACAAAAGAGGCTACACTTATAGCACAACGATAGCGGCGAACACGGTCGGCGATCGTCGAAAATCTGATCAGCGGGTCAAGCGCGTCGGCTTTTATAGATCAGTCGTCGAATGTTCCAGATTAACTGATGGGACCCGCGTGTCTTCCACAAAGTTCTACACCATTCGTGTCACGCGATGAAATCTGATAACACAAGGTTCGGCGACAACAGACACGTGGATAGAAGCGTCGATAACTTTCCAGAAACGTCGGATACATGCAGGCGCGTCCCTCGCTCTGCGATTACAGTTGTTAAGCGGCGAAACGTGGTTGCCCGATAAAGATAAGTACACGTGTCAATATTTATGAATAGGCTTCAAGGTTGTCTCATGACGCTGCCTCCTAGTGTATTCCTTCTTAAAGTACATGATCTACTGACCGTGGCCACTCTCTGTTACTACTGTTTTCAATGTCAAAAAACTAAATTCCGCATATAAATGGCTGCAAGCTTGTGAGTTGGTATAGCTACTTGGGGAAAACATGCTCGTGTTTCAGTTAGGCCGATGAGCGCGTAAACGCTGTGCATATACTCTCGCTCGCGGTTAGTACTGCCGCTACGTGCGCAATCTTCACTCGTTTCCTCATACCTCTTTGCTGTCTCGACTTTCTGGAAGTTACCGTATCTGTTATTTATGCCTACACAGTGGTCAGTAGCCCCAATATCGAGCAGAATCTCGATAAACGAAATTGCCCTGTAAATGGAGCAGCAAATTCTCCAGCACGGGGTAAACCGATCTGATAGCATTACTGAAAATGAAACTGAGCACCTTATTTCAGTGGCATCACAGCAGGCATTGCTGTTTGGGGCCTCTCTTTTGCGGGTTTTCTCGCCAGTTCTATACGTTACCGCCAAGTCGGCTTTTGCTGGCTTTTGTTAGCGTCGTGGTTACTGTTACTTTACCATGGGCTCTAACGTGGCCATGGCTTGTTCTGTTTTCTTTGTAGTGGCAATATCGGCGAGCTAAGAGTTGGCTTAGCGCTTCCGACAACAGCACAGAAACCCGCGCCTAATCCGCTCACGCTTGAGATGAAGATTGAAGTAAGCGACGGCTCAAAATTTATTGCTCCACTAAAATGGCAATTTCTTTTCTTGATAAATGACTGTGTCTTTTCTTTCTGTAATTATGTTCTGTGCTGCTAGCTGTAGCCTGTGACTGCGTGCAAGCATAACATTTGTAAGAAGCAGCGTTTTTATCAAATCTGCCAAAGTATTATCGGCTGTTGACAATAAAGTATATCACATGCACATTTCAAAAGAGTATCGTGCGTACACTTGAGCTCAGTCTCTCGGTGAATAAAATTCCTAATAATGGAACTTATTTTCCTGGTCCCTTGAGGTTCTGTTCACCGAGTTTAATATATATATATATATATATATATATATATATATATATATATATATATATATATATATATATATATATATATATATATATATATATATATATATATGTGTGTGTGTGTGTGTGTGTGTGTGTGTGTGTGTGTGTGTGTATCGGTGTGGGTGTGTGTAAAGAAGAGAACACTGTATGTAGTACTAGCTCCAAGGAACCCCCGTAAGGCGAGTGCTCGTTTCGGTTTCAAGGAACATGCGCGCTCCAAGCAGTTGCCGGACATCGTCGCTTATACTTTTATTTCAATTTTCGTGAATTTTAAATTGGGCGAAACGCGGGACATGGTTGTCTTCGCGGCGTCCTTCGATCTTACCTCCACTCACCCTTGCCACTCGCTCAGCGATGTCACATCGCGCTTGGTCATCTGCTTCGGTTGTCGTCCCAAGTATGAAGATGGGAAAGATAAGACAGAGGAGCTTGATCAGGCGTTCAACGAACGGAAGGCGCAGGAAACCAGGTCAACGAAGCGTTAGACGACGATGGCTAAATCGCGGCATCACATGTGTTGCGCGGCTCTGTGGTGTTCTGGAATTCCAGTTCCCCGAAGTTTTTCGGGCTTCCCAATGAGAGCAGGCAAGCAGAAGTATTCCGCTTTATTTTCTGAGCAGGTATTCACTTTGCACGAGTAAACCAGTTCTGTGCAAGCGTGAGTGGACTGACATAAGAGCAGTGTCGCTCGGCCCATTCGTGATGACGGCAGCCTATTTGTACTGAAGCGATTGATTGCGTGTTTGTTTTATTGCTCAGTTATATATATATATATATATATATATATATATATATATATATATATATATATATATATATATATATTTTCCGTGTTCCTACTTTGTTTTGTCCGTGTTCCTGCCATTTGTTTATTTCCTGTTTTCTTTCCTATTTATTTGTTTTCTATCTTATTCTCCTCTTTTCCTTCCCTCCTCTCGAAAGAGTAGGCAGGCGTTGTGCTCCTTTCGGTGGCAGTTGTGAGCTTCTTGTCACCCTGTTTCCCCTGTATGATTTTATGTTTCCATATAATAATAATAATAATAATAATAATAATAATAATAATAATAATAATAATAATAATAATAATAATAATAATAATAATAATAATAATAATCTTGCTTTAGGCCCAGCTTCGGTGTGCGCAAGTTATTGAGCACCTGTATTATAGACGAGGCGCAATGTTATTGGTTTTGCCAGCAAAATGTATTTAATAATACCAATAATACAAGTATAGACTAGTTAATGCTAATTAAGTACGAATTGGTAATCCCTTTTGCGATGGAGAGTGCTATTAAACTTTTTTTTTAATGAATGGTTGGTTGCTTGCGTTGATGTTGTGCCAAATAATGTCCGGATATTTGCTGTGGTTTTCTGTACATATGACGCAAAGTATGACGACAGGCAGATTATATGTGCTTGTAAGTGCTATAGAAATAAGCTCCCTCATTCGGCATGTAGTTAAAATAATGAGAGCATTATAGGCTACTACATGTTCATGCAGATTCATGCAGTTTAAAATTCTGTGGGTCCTTACTTCTCACACTGTCAATGAAATACATGCACTCTACCTTCTTTCTGTAAGCCGCAAAACGGGTAGCCGTCATGACGTATGTGATAGTCAAGTTTCGTGTGACCATCCCGTGATGGTTAATTTTCGCATTGGTCTCGATCTTCTGGAATCTATGTTCATTCATTTTGTACAAATTTCAGTTGTGAATGAAAATAGCTTCTGCAGATCGACACTTTAGCTCTGCGTGGAGGTCAGTCCTTTTCCAGGACAGAATGTGTGAATGAAAACAAAAACGCTCCACTTTTGCTTGTGTTGAGTTTTGGCTGACTGAGAAATCGGCCATCTTTAGTTGATCCATTTCACGAGACACGAACAAAATTATCGATTGATGGTGCCAGGAAGTTATTTCCTTTATATTACCCCCTCTATATCTATGGACTAGTTGAGCTGTAGCCCTAAACTTAAACACAAGTTAGAAATTTCAAAGCGACTACTTTCACGAAATGTAATCAGTAGCTGCGAATATTGGTAAATAACGACGGTTTGCTATATAAGTATTTTTAACTATGATTGCTTGGCAATGGTGCGTTCAAGCCCTGTCCCCGTGCTTTAGAAAATGGATCGAAGCTTCCAAGGTAAACTCGGCAGCAAAAAAGTGCTTCGTAAACACGCCACACTTCAGCGGGTTCTGGTCCGCGATTTAGCTGATCTCGCCGCGCGGATAGTGGACCTGCAAGGGAGCGCAAACACAGCCCGCATGTATGCGAAGTGGGAAAGGAGGGCATCGCGGCAAACATTCTCCTCCCAGCTGCGCACCCTCTCCCTCTACCTTCCGACCTCATCAGTGACGTCATGGAGGTATTGTTTTGTTTGTGAAATATTTCCAGTTGGATATCCGGCAACCGCCAGTGGTGGGAGCGGCGCTGCCGCCACTGGCGGTTAAGTTGAGAAGACGACTCTATTGTTGCGCCCATTTACTTGTCATAATTAGTTAGTTCACAATGAAGTTGTAAACGTCACAGAATTCCCGTCTGCTGTCAATACATGGGCACCTACGGAGGGAGTGTGGTTGCAGAAGACGGCTTAACTCCTGTTTAACGAAACAATCCCGAAACGAATTACATGACAATTTGCCGCTACGACTCTGTAACATTACGCCTTGTTTAATTTACTTTTTGTAATTACGCAGTTCACATTGAAGTTGTAAATAATGTGGAAATCCCGTCTGCTGTCAATACATGAACTTCTACGGGAGGGAAACGAACAGCCCCATGTTTCTCCGGTAAAATAAAATTCAAGGCCTTCCAAGCTTCATGCAGCTATAACTGGGAAGTATGCTCAATCGCAAATTAACAACAAACGTGTTTGTTTCGTGCGCTCCTTTGTACTGCACCCCGGTCAACATATATCGTCGCTCGCATCGAGGCTCGGTTTAATGGCCACCTGCGTCTAAACGGCGCTCCGTTGCAGCTGCGTCGACAACACCTGCGTTTTTAGAGCGTCGTCGTAAAAGAGCCATTGGTGGTGCGTCACAGCGACCACAAGGTCATCATCACTTCCGTGACAAGATAAAGATAAAATACAGAGAAAAGATACAACAAATGGTTTTGTATTTCTTTGTACTTCGCGCAAATGACATATACATTATTATATGTACAGCTACATACCAGCAAAAGTCTATACCAACATAATTTGTACCACCATAGCCGCTTCGCTGGTCAACCACCTTCACAGGGTGAAATGGCTCCTCAATTTTTTTAGTGACCACAGTTTGATTCTCTGTGCAACCACTGCTAGAGAAAGGCTACGTTGAGAGCTCCCAAAAAGGTTCCAGTGTGCGATGGGTTTCACGCAGTCCGGATGTATTTAGTTCCTTCTCGTAAATGCGATGTTTTGCTGAGCAGGGTGTACAAACAGGCTCGAATCATTTCCTTTCAAGTTTACAGCTGAGAGCCCGTCAGGGACGCTGCAGCTGAGCCTTTGCATGAGTCGCACGAGGATGTAGAACATGTCCATGTGGGCCAGCTTCTCTCCGGGGCAGATGCGGGGGCCCATGCCGAAGGTGATCAGTGGACCGGCGTCCGTGCGCACTTTTCCCGTCACAGGATCAAGGAACCGCTCGGGCCGGAACTCTTCGGGCTTTTCCCAGTTGCTGGGGTCGTGATGCACTCCGTAGATGTTGTACATAAGGGCCGTGTCCTTGGGTATGTCCCACTTTCCTGCGGAAAACGAGCATGCTTGGGTACATACGCAGCCGTTTGCTGTTTCATGTCTTGACAAGAGTGTGCACAAGGTGCGCGCGTAATATGGGGCCGGATTCAGGAACTGTCTTGTTCGCAAGTGCTCTCTGCCATTTGCCGGTGGATTCTGCTGCTAATATGTCCAGCATCAGGATTGATTAGCGTTTCCTCTCGCGAACAGTTCTGGCATTAGAGATCTTTGTGAGTACGGGCCCTGGTTATTAGGCTAAGGGGCTGTTTTCGCGCGTCTTCCTATTACTTTGTGTCCTGTGCTTACGGAAAACCGTCGCCGGGTCCTCACTTAATAGCACGGGAGGCGGATTGCCCCGAGATTCAGCTGTTTGACTTTCGGGCGGGCTACGCTTCGCGGTCTGCCCGCATGTAGGGCGCCGGCCGGCCTTCACGCAGATTGCGTCCTCCGCAGTGGGGTGGGGAGGGGGTGGGGAGTGGAAGTGAGCGTAAGCACAGGAAAGGACCGTACCGACTCGTAAGCTCATGCGAATAGAGGCGGCGATGCTGAACGACGAAAAAGGGAACTTTTGCGCCAACACTCTCTTTGTCATCGGTATGCCTTGACTATCTGATTCATGTGATAGCGCCTAAAGGGCATGCATTCATGGTGCCACGAAGCAAAATGAGTTTACTGCTCTGACTATGGAGGTTGATGGATTTGGTACTTCTACCCATTTTTTTACCTCTCTTTCCTCCCTAACCCACTTTTCCGTTCCCACATCGTATGGTAGCTAACCGCACGCCCCTATGGTTAACATTCCCGCCGCCTTCTTTGTGCTTTATTTATTTCTCACTCTCTTTCTGCTCTGTTTGCAATAGACTTTGTCACTATAGCGAATGTTTGCTGCTATAGCATTGAGCCTCACTTAGTGTTCCAAATGTTTTTCAGCCATAAGGGCGGGCAACACTGAGCTGTTCATGCACAAGAAAGTGGCCCACGCGAGTAAGCTCCGACCAAGGGAGTTATGTTAGCGGTGACGAACGCAAGCTGCAAGAAGCTCTCTCGAAATACGGCCCCTATTCACAACAAATTTCTCAGATAAAACTGCTCGTACGTGCATTGCCAGACAGTCACGATGTCGGGCACATCATTAGCGAAGGCGGCTGTACAATTTCAAGCGGCAATGGCGTACGAAAAAGTTTCTGAATTCAGCGCCAGAAGCTTTGAGAGCGCAGCTGCCGAGTCTGGAAATAGATATCTACGTTCCGTGAAAGTTAAAGGGCAAGGGAAAACTACTAATATGGGGCTCAGACAGACAGACAATTAACTTTTATTCAGGTCCTGAGGGACTAGCCGGCGGAGACCCGTTGGGGCCCCCGGCTCGCCGCTGGCTGCTCCCATGTCGGAATCGGGAGGCCAAGCCTCTCCGCTCTTTCACGGGACCTCTGGACGGCCATGGACTGGAGCTTGAGTTGCGTACTAGATATGGCCTCGTCGCAGTCCCGTTCGCTGGTGAGGGACGTATCCCGTAACGCAGGACACTGCCAGAGCCTATGAGGTAGAGTGCTAACCTGCCCACAATCCGGGCCCTGTGGGTCAATTTCTGGATAAATCCTGCTTAAGAAACCTCGCGAGGGATATGACCTCGTCTGAAGCATCCTAAGCGTGATCGATTGAGATCTGCATAGATTTGGGTGGGGAGGCGGGAAGTGCCTGCGTTCCTCTTTATAGTGGGAGACGATCTCATGAAAGGTTAATAAGGGGTCGCTGTTATATTTTTTGTTATATATTATTTCAGTGGCTCGCGATTATATTGAAGTGAGCACTCACCGACTCGGGTGTTCGTAGTTGTGTTGTGCGGTAGGCCGACAGGTGCCGCGGGATGCATCCGTAGCGTCTCTAACAGGCAGGCCACGGTGAAGGGAAGCTTCTCGCGGTCACCGTGCACGGGCGGCACGTTCCCTTGGCACAGAAACGTGAAACAGGTTGTTTGTAAACGAATGTGCGAATCCGTAAGAAAGAAAAAGAAAAAATGAACAGGCGAATCACTATGAGAAGACGTAGGTGGCTAGCTACGCTGGTGGCCGTGTCGAAAGTAAGAGCTCGAGAAGCTCGACGTACCATTTAACCGAAATAAAGCCGCACTAAATATTACGAACAAATATGCCTATATGCCAACGTATTTGCACTGATATACAGGTTTTTTTTTTAGCTGAACAAAATTTTTAGAGTAACAGAAGTATAAATCACAGTAACGTTATGTTTACCATACGAGTGTATGGATTGGCAGTCTCTAGCTGCAGAGCAATTTCCGCAATTACATGCGTAATTAGCGAAGTTACGGTAATAAATTTTCTAATTATCAACAATAGTTGGGTACAGGAAAAGAGTACCTTGGGGTCCGCCCTCGACACAATCTACCCCAAGGATTACATTTTAAATACCGGATTTCATGTGGGAGCTACGCGAACAACTAGTACCCCTTGGCCGGCTCCTTGAAATCGAAACTGGCTGGAAAAAGTTTGTGCGTATCGTCGATGCCACCTCCCCGCCCGCCTTTCGTCACGTCTCTGAGGTCACCGCCGGTCCCGCCCGCGAGCAGCTTGCTGTCTGCGGCGTTGGCCTAGTGCTTCAATGCCGGCGGGCCGCCAAATTTACTGAAATGGCATTTCATAGGTGGAAGTGGACGCCTGCCACCTAACAGAATGACGAAGTAAGTTCCACTCTTCCTACTATTCATAAATGACATTTCGTCAGCAATTCAACACGTGTCATTACATTTATATGCGGACGACTTAAAGCTATTTAAGACTGTCAACAGTGTTCACGACTGCATTGAACTTCAAGAATACATTCTCTCACTCTGAAACTGGTACAAAGGCAATAAACTACTCTTAAATGCTTCCAAAGCTATGGTATTAAGTTAGGCGCGGAAGACAACACACCATGTCTAGCTTTCATGCACCCTTCGGGATACTCCACTGCCCAGGGCAGGTGAAATGAAAGATCTTGGTGTGTACTTCCACATAACACTATGCTTCTCTTCACACGCTAGATATGCTTAATAGGCGCCCTTCGCACTTTTGACATTGTTTGTCGTATATCGCATGACTTCCACTCCCATGCTGCCTTTATGAAATTCTATTCTACTGTGTGTCTTCCACTACTAGAGTATGGCCCTGTTGTTCGGGCGGAACGCGTAGATTTAATTCTGACCACGTTGAACATGTTCAGAATGAATTGATAACTATTTTCAAGCACCGCTTTTGCCATCCTGGACACCACAGCCCACCTGTCTAAATTATACTCAACTCACACCTCTAAAATCAAGATGCAATATATCAGACCTCTGTTTTTCTATAAGGTGGTCCATGACATTATACATCGTCCAAGGATTCTTGATCATGTGGAATTTTCCGTATCGCAGAATTATACCCGGCAGCATACCACATTTTCTGTGCGGCCTTGTTGCATTAAAGGCTATCCTACGGCTTGACTCCGAAAAAGATGTAATAGATATTCTGCTTTCATTGACATATTTCAAAGTTAATTTCCTGTGTTTTGTATATATGTAGAGAATCATGTTGTATGATTACCTCCATATAACGCTCACTTTCTCATTTCCTGCTTCCCTATTCCTTTCTCTATCTCCCATGGTTTTGTCTACCACTTTGTCTTCTCTGTACAATTTGTCTCACGTATTACATTTTAAGTGCACCAGTAGCTGTTCCTTGGCACCAAAATAAACGTATCATTGATTGACTGGTTTACTTAATTATTTATTTTTTTTACGCCACAGAATGAACGTAGTGAAACGCGAGGTGAAAAATTGTACCTGAAGTATAATGTGGCAATTGACTGTAACTACTTTCACCATTTTGGCAGCAGCGAAAATAAATTAATAAAATAAAATAAAGTAAAGCAATTTATAAGTGGTGCAAGACCCCTCTTACCGATATTTTCTTCAATTTCTTTTTGAATTCTAGCCTGGATGCCTGGTTCTTTCGCCATCCGCAGCAGGAGCCACTGAAGTGTACCAGTTGATGTGTCAACTCCAGCTAGGAGGAACATATATACGTCTGCTACAGGAAGACTGTTCCATTTTTTTGCACACAAATCGAGAGCACAGTTCAGTTAAAGAAAATAGAAACAAATTAGAAGTCACATTCGAATGCTTTAAAACGAGACAACAACCAAACCTCCATGCAAACAAACACGAACGTATGATGCCTGTTACAATAGTTACAACTATAATGCAAACTTCAACTCGATCGTACTTTACTGCATCACTCACTACGTACCTATAAAAACAAAGTGCCCTTCAAAAAATATTCCATGAATCACGTGACAAGTTATTAAAGCAAAGCGACGTTTGCAAATGTTACGTAGGGCAATAAAACAAAAGGCGGGGGATAATCGAGAATACGGAAATTAGCGGACAGCATCGCAGAATTAAAACTTGAAGCTAAACTTGCTAAACAGCACTACTTCGATGTAACACTACCAAATTTTCTTTTTAATAATCTCCAGAGGCTCTGGAATTATTTTCCTGTCAATAAAAATGCTACATCACGTCCTCTTCCCGAAGAAAAAACTGATAAGGCTAACGTATATAACGATGTTGTTCGGTCATTGTTTGCTATAGATTATAATATTATTCGTGCAATGATAGCGCAACATTGCACGAAAATCGATAAACTAGACATTACGGACACCGGTATTTTAAATATACTGTATTTTCAATCTACACTGACAGAATATGGATGCGAAAATGACACGTTTAAATATTTTTTCTTCCCGCTCGCAGTAGCAGAGTCGAACCAACTTGATGCTGCTATCACCAACATTGAATCATTATCTAAATTTATTTCATAAATAGAAAAAAAATGTGTGTGTGTAAGAGTACTTATGCATGCAGTGGCATCAGCACAGAGTGCTTTGTTCAATAGGAAATTTTAATAAACCTTCTCATTTACGACAGTTTATTCGTTTGCCATAATGATTCTCAAAGGCTCGAAGTTTAAGTTCTGTTACTTCTGTTCTATTGCTTGCACCGTTATTCTCCTTGGCCATTTCTCGCAAAGCTTCTTGTCCTTCTCTTTTTTTGGTATTCCATTTGATCTTAACATTGTATCACTTGTATAGTATGTATAACTTGCACTGCTTATGTAATTTTTTTCTATAACCTGCACTTTGTTTGCCTTGCACGGTATAGATGAATTATTGTACTGCCCAACTGCCATGCTCTCGAAGGAGAGCAGCAGTATTGAAAATAAATAAATAAATAAATAAATAAATAAATAAATAAATAAATAAATAAATAAATAAATAAATTTGAGAATAATGTTCCAAGGCTATCTGAGATGTGGGCCTTTTCAAGCTACCCCATAGAGAATCTTTCTTCTCTCGTCTCTATGTGCCTACGGAAAACACAAACGTATGTCGTGCTGCACTGAATTGTTGACGCCGATGTTTAACTTAGCCTTGGCAGGGGTTGCGGTTGTCGCCAAGCATCGGTGTTTGTCATGCGATCAGTGGACTGAGAGCTTTTAAGAAGAGTGATGCCCTTTGTTAACTCGTCTTTCAATTTGCTCCAATGAGTTTGGAAATGTAGCTCATCCGCAGGTTCGAGCAGAACGAGCGTTGGCTGCTCGCCATCTATCTGGCGTCGACGGTTTTCAGAAATTGAATTAAAGAAAAAGAAAGTTGGGCATAATTTCTCTGAAAACAGGTATCAAGGCTAACAAATATCGCAGTTATTTTCGTGCCAGATGACTCATAAGGTAGCAAATGAACTACAGGTGAAAGGCAGATTTAAATGTATTTAATTGTGGCTTTCTTGACGCTTGTATAGTATGTCAAGCAATGTTTGCTGACTGGGTGTGTAATGTAGCCTTCAATAACATGATAAGGCCAGTGAAACAGTGGTTGTGTCACTATACCGTTTTTTTTAGAATTAACAAATATTAAAAAATTGCGTGTGGCGTATAGCCCAAACTTAAACCTTGAGGTTGATTACTCAAACTGACGGACATTATTGCGTAGGAATATAAAATGCATAGCTTAATCATTAAACAATCGCTAATGAACTGTTTAACTAATTGCTTTAGGGACCATATCCCAATGTATGAGTTAGTCAGTGGTTTCTCAAAGCACTCTATCTTGAAAGAAAGTTTCAAACTCGCACCAATATTGAAATAGGCCCTTTCAAACTTGCAGTAAAATTGCACTGTCGTTTCATTTTTATAATTTTAAAACATAACGACTTATGGAATGAATCACAAGGATGTCTGGAACATCAATAAATTTTGTAAACTTTGGGATTACACACCTCGAAATTGGTGTCATCCTCACACTTCCTTCAAAGTGGATATGTCTTGCCATCTCGCCGGCTACATTTCGTAAATTGCAATATGTGTGCCGCAGTGCAATTAGCCCGAAGGTTAATCAGCACCATTTTGGTATATAGTTGACTACACATCTAAATTTCCTGCGCAAATAATCTCTGCCTTTCAAGCAATCCAGCTCTTTGAGTAGCATTGGGCTACATGCTACAGGCGATGTTTAAGTTAAACCTTAAAGAAGGACACCTCATGTATCGGACTCCGAAGCTTGTTCTTAATTAGTCGTCCGATCGCATGGACGCGAAAATGGCCAATATTTGTTTGATGCTGTATTCGCGAAGACGTCCTTTTTTGCCCGTCTGTATTGGAAAAGGAACCTAGTAGGACAACTTAACGGTGAATAAGGCGAGCTGGAGAAAGTGAGAAAGGGAGGGAGAGCGAGAGGAAGGAAAATACGACGGGAAATAAAGATTAACGGGCATAGAAACCTTTTGTTTGCTACCCTACATTCGGGGATGAGCAAGAAGAAATAGAAAAGCGAAGAGGAAGACGAAGAAAGAAATCACAAATTTGAAAGAAAACGTGAGTGTTTCAGTTGTTTAACCCCACAAACCTCGAACACCATTCCACGTCAAAGAAAATTGAAACAACCTTCTCACGCTTATTTCTGGCCTCGCAGAGTATGCTGGTATGAAGAAACCAGTGAAGTTCTAATTGAGTAAAATTATTTGATATGGTAATTACTTAATTAGTAATTCATTTGCTGAACTATCCACAACGGAACATTACCTCCAGAATATCAGAAAGGCTAGTATGGGCTGTACATTGGGCTTACAGCACTAAATCAGATGTTCCAGGCCTCAGATTCAGCGTATGAAAAATGATACGTTGGCCTTTGTGGGGTTAAGAAAGTCAACTGAACGTAAGGGTTTAGTAGTGACCTCATGGCTTCCTGGTGCGACGATCGTCAATCTGGCCTTCTAAGATCGTCTGCTCCGAAAGCAGCTGCTTGTTGAGAGTTAAGGACCACATCTGTGTTCTTTTACGAGCATAACGGCAAATAACGGACTGAATAACTTCCCCGTTACTGCAGTAGTCACAGGCACACACTGTCCCTCAATTCGACGCGACATCCGAGAGAGTTCATTAAAGCTACATGAAGCCACCGTCGGTAGGTCACAGTTGCCCCCGTTCGAGATACTCCCGATGGGAGACGGAGCTGGAGAAGTGGGCTCAGACAGCACAGAAGGGTCTAGTCAAAACTTGCCGAGTTTTACGTGGACCACGTTGCATTAGGCGCGAACATGAAAAGTTTTGCCGCTGCATCAGCTGTTGATAACGGAACTCAATCTTCACGAGCAGACCGAGCAGCTGCAATGGCATGTTCGGCGTTGCCCGCGATGCCACAGCAGTTTAGAAGCCGCTGAATGGTGATGCCATGTTTACACACCATCTAAGAACTATTTAACTATTTGTTCGCTTAGTCACGCATGGTTCACTTAAAGCAGAGTTGGCACATCTGCACGGTTACCATAAATTATATTGAGAGAGAGAGAGAGAGAGAGAGAGAGAGAGAGAGAGAGAGAGAGAGAGAGAGAGAGAGAGAGGTACTATACTGAGAAACGGCTCTTGTGTAGCC